>NW_006263428.1:130380-131277 GCF_000469605.1 Apis dorsata
TTTTTAAATCATTTTTTGATTTAATAATGTTTTTTTCTAAATCTAATATGTTTCGATTATCAAATCTGAAAATATTTTTATTATTGTGAAAAAATTCATTCTTTTTTCATTCATTCAAAAAAATTTTATTCTTCGAAAAAATTTAAAAATAAAGTATTTAATATGTAGAACAAAATTTATAAAACATCATTAAAAATACATAAATAAAAATTTTTAATATTTAATCTAACACAAATCTATTAAATTCTACTTAATATTTTAGTTTTTCATAATATTTTCATAATTTGATTTTTTTATTTCATACAAATAGTTCATTGTTTAGATCTCAATTGTATCTAATTTCTTAATTAACTTATAATTTATATATGTTGTTCAAGAATAACATTATTTATTTTTTTTCGAAACTATTTCGAAATTTTGAAGAATGCAATTTTATGATACGAAAATAATTTCTTGAATAATATAATTAATCGTTTTATATTGAGTAATATAATATGATCTATACTATTCAAAAATATATAAATATATATATGTAAAATATATTATGATAAATAATCAAGTAACTAATACATTAAAAACAAAAAATTATTATTATTATAATTTATTATATTAAAATATTATATTATTATATTAAAATATCATTATTATTTTGAAACAGTATTTATATTTTTATATAAATATTACATATTAATATTTATATATAAGTTATATGTACCATTTTATATGCATATTTCATAAATAAGACTTATGAAACTCTAAACTTTTTAGAGATTTATTGATTACTTGATAATTGATAAAAATCAAAGAAAGAGAATAAATACTTATTCGTAATCATATAAAAAAAATTTAAAATCTTTTTTATATAATTAAACTAATAATTATAATAAAATCTTACAA
>NW_006263428.1:132044-134042 GCF_000469605.1 Apis dorsata
TTTAATTGGGAATTAGCAATACATTAATTAGCAATATAATTATACTAATATACTAATATATTAAATATATTTATAATTATTAAATTTAATATATTAATTATATTAATAAATTTTTTACATAATAATAATAGATTTCATAACAAAACAAATAAAACTTTACAAATTATAAACAAACGGCGGATATTTATGCAAAATTTTAGGAATATGAACGAGATTAAATAGAATTTATAAAATTTATATAGATTTATCTAAAGATTATATAAGAATTATATTTATCTTTATATATATCTTTATATATTTATCTTAAATATAATATTAATAAATATTATATTTATTTTTATATAAATTCATAACATTCATAATATTCAAAACATAGCTTAAATTAAAAATTTATTATATCTTATTTAATTATTAATATATTCATATAATTTTTAGTATTTTGTGATATTTTAGATGTCACATATATCTGTAGATTTTTATATATTTAAATTTTATATATTTAAATTTTGTATAAATGCATAAATTTATAGTATATTATTATAAATTTTTTGCATAAAATTTTTATATAAATACATAAATATTGGCAATGTACTTAAAAATTACAAATTATTTTGGATATTTTATTTGAAATTTACGAAGATTATAAATTTACAAGATTCTAGAAAAAATAAAATGTTTATAATCTTTGATTTCTTATCATTGAATGTTTGATCAGATTATTATTAAATAATATTTAAGTAATAAAAAATTATTAAACTGCAAACTTGTTTCTGAATTTTTTAAAAATATATTGTAAATTAAAATTTGAATTATTTAATAACGAATTAATAATGAATAATAATGAATTTAATAATGAATTATTTAAATATAATTAATACTTGAAAATTGAAATTCGTCTAATTAATTAAAAAAATAAGGAATTAAAAAATATCTAAAAAATTTAATATTTAATTTGTTTATTACCAAATTAATTTTTAACAAATTTTAAAAAAATTAAAATTAATTTTTAAAATAATTTTTAAAAATCTCAAAAATCTCGACAATTTTTCATTATTTCTATCTTATCAAATCACTAATATCATTATTTAATAGATTATTATATTTGAGGATTCAAACAATTGAATGATTATATCAGTTGACAAAATAGAAAAAAAATAGAATTGAATCAAGATATGCGATGGAAAAGATTTTGTAGGTGTAATAGCCAGGACTTTGTAAAGAAGTTTTAAATATTCTACGGAATTAACATTGTCACGTTATAATGAGAGATAAAGCTAATGGCGTTAAAGCGATGTACATCGTGTATTAATCGTAATATTAATCAATGTCCCTTGCAACAGAGAGAATAGCACCGCGAAACAACATTTAACATTGACCTTTATGAAAAAATATATGGACTCATTGGCCATCGTGACAAAGAAAAGTTGATTATGCTGTTGCACGAGATGGACTTTATCTATACTATTATGATAGGAATAAAAAAGCGAAAAAAGAAAAGATCGTTATACTTTGCGTGTCAATTCGTTACGGATTGAATGAATATTATACATGAAAATAAACTTTTTGTTTTTTGAATAATTCGAGTAAAATTATTTCATCTTGCTTAGATTTTTTCTTTCTTTCGTTTATTTTTGATTGATTTTAATTAAAATAATTTTAATTAAATTTTTCTATCATCTAAAATTATTGTTCTAATATTCTCTTTAGAAATATTTAAAAATATATGAAAAATAAATATTAAAATAAAATAATAAATTTGATTAATAGAAAATAAATAAATAAAATATAAAATTATTAATAAAATTAAATAATATGTTAAATTCTTCAAAACATATTATTGAACAAAGAAAATATTGAATCAAATATTAAATATTTATAAAATTTGTTATTTTTATTTGTTTTAACTTCTTTTTAATTTAGATATTTTTTAAAAATCTAATTATCTTTATAATATGAAAATTTTTAATTTTTTTAATTCATACTAATACAAAAAATTTT
>NW_006263428.1:134272-138224 GCF_000469605.1 Apis dorsata
TTAATTTGAAAAAAAAATTTAAAAAAGAAGTATTTGATTTGAAAGTAATTTACTTCTTAAAAATAAAATTTCATTTAAGAACTTATTATTTATTTTCAAATATACATATACATTTTTATTTTATTTAAAATAATGATGTTCTTTTATACAATTATTTAATAATTATATAATTATAATTAAACAATGTTTTATTTTTATTACCATGTAATACATAAAATATATTTGATCTTTGTGTTTTAGGATTTTATAATAAATTAATAAATTAGGATTTTATAATATATTTAATAAATTTAATTATTATAATTAAAATTTTTTAATTGATTTTATCGGTAAACAGATTTTTATCATATCATTAATCCTTATATATTTTTGATGCTGAATTCTAATCTTTAATCAGATTTTACTTATTATTCATAAGTAATAGAATTATATAATTTTTCTAATTTTATTTTATTTTTATGATATTTTATAATTTAATCATGGAAAAATTATAATTAATATATATATTTCAAATTTTTTCATCGAAAATAGACAAAAAGTAAATAAAAATTTCTACTTTTCGATTCGTTTGATAAATTTTATTATTTACTAAATATTCAAAGAGTCAAATAAGTGCTTAAAAAAGAAATTTTCAAATTTTACAAAATTTATTGATATTTGATACAAATTTAAGGATATATATTTTTTAAATTTCTTCTTATAATATCAAATCATTTAATATATAATCATTTTTTTATATATTCATTTATGTAAAAAATATATATATATTATAATCATTTATGTAAAAAATAAGCAAGATTCTATTAAAAAAGCATTATTTTTAAAGTAATCATTTAAATGAACACATTTGCATTTTCTTCACTTATTTCACATCAATAATGCAAACTTTAATTAAGTTAATACATGAAGTTAATACATGAATCTTAATGATATTTTTATATAATTATTATATTTGTTTTAATCTCTAAAATCGAGTTTTCAAAGTTATTTCAAAAATATATTATTGCATTTGGACTATTTTATTTATAATTTATTTATAACAATTATTTACAATATAGCGATTATATAAATTTAAATACACACACCCGTCTTCACTCATTGAGCACGTTTTATTTTTGGTATTATAATTGGTCCATTTCGTTTGAAATATAGTTTTCTTTTCCTATTTTATATTTCGCAAGATCATGATGGATCATAGTATCATTGTTTGCGAATATCTTGCTCGTAAGATTTATAAGCAGCTTATTCGGAAAAATTCCTTATAGAAATCCTTGTGTTGCGAATCAGACATTGACCGCGATGTTATTGATTATTATTAATATTATTATTATCGGGCCCTATCGAGAAATTGAGATTGATCCAATTGAACTAGGAAGGAATTTTCTGAAGACACAAGCATTATTTGTAGATAGAAGTTCAGAATGAACATGTCATACTCTGATCACCGGATACGACAATTAGATAACTTGTGAATATATCGTGCTCTGACCGTTTACATGATTATCGATCATTACTTGTATGAAAAATTTTATTGTGAATATGTAGTCTGATCGTCGGATTATATAATTTTGTTCTAATAGTATGCTTTAACCGTCAAACACGATTACCTGCTGTGACATTGTGAGAAACCTTTCTTATAGACACTTTCTTATAGACTACTTTCTTATAGACACGCGCTTCGCATGTGTAACCACTCATCTTTAAGAAATATACCACTTGTTACGACATTTGTGAAAGGATATTTTACAAGCACCCAGCTTACATCTACTATCATTACAATAGTACTATTGCAGGCGCGGACAATTATAATCATATATATATAATTTGACTACTGATATTTTGTATGTTCGTAATAATATCGACATCCTGTTTCGTGTAAGATTATGCAAATTATTAAATATTAAAATGTATCAAATACTATACATGAACACGAAATAAGAATAAAAACAAATTACAATTTTAAATTCAGCATAAAAAAAATATAAAAATCACATATTAAATTTCATGTTACAAAAAAAACAAAAATTTTGAATAATAATATTATTTCATTTATCTCTAATTAAATTATTATAATTTATATTTAAGATAATTATATAAGATTAATATAATTTATATTTATATTAATTAATAATTATTTATATAAAATTTCTCTAAAATTATTTTTTATATTTATATTTTTTCAATTAAAATCATATTAATAATTTCTTAATATAACTTTCTTCAAAACTTTTATCATCTTATATCAAACTTTAAAGTTCTTGAATTTAATATCATTTATTTCATTCTCGCAATAAAATAAATTAATAATTAATAAAATATCTATTAATCTATTAAAAAATTTCTTTTTAATTCACTCTAAATTAACATGTAATAAATATATATTATAATTAAAATAAATTATAAATAAAGTAATTAAATATATATAATAAATATTATTTAATGAAATATCCAATTAATAAATTTTGAATGAATTTTATGAAATCATTTATGAAATCAAGCATTTCATTTGCAACAACCTTAGCAACGGATTGTTTCAAAAGCGTCTCAGGCAACCATCACTTCGAGGTGTAATATTAACCGATGCGCTTCGTTTGACAACTTCAGTGGCAACGAAACATCTTTATACAAACTCGCTAATTTATTATACGCGAACATGCGAATCCTTTTGTGAAATTGACGATACTAAAATGCCTTAATATGCCTTAATAATTGTTCGATTACCATAAACCATATATCAGTTTCTTTTCATTTCATCAGTTTCTCGTATCAATATCACATATATACGAATATATAACGAATAATTTATTTTTTAAACATATTTTTTGAATTTTTAATAGTTGTTTTATTGTTTTATCGTTACATTAAATAATTATTTTATAGTTATTAATTTCTCTAAATATTGCTTATTGTTATAGAAATATATAATTTTTATACATTCTGCATGTTTTATATAAACGATAAATGAATATTGAATATTAAATATTCAATATCGATAATTTATTGCACAAATTTTATACTCAAATTTTTTTGTAAAATTTTTATATATAGCATATATATAGCAGTTCTCAATTATTATCTTATTTATATATATCTTATTTATATTATATATATAGGAAATTAATGATAATGAAATAAATTGATAAATAATCATTGATTATTATTATATTTTAATTAAAATAAGATATATTTTATAAAAATGTATAAAATATTTCGCAATATATACATATCAAAAGATTATAGAATAGATATTTTTTCATTTGAATACTATTTGTTTTTTTTTTATTATCCTCTATATTAAAAATAAAGAAGAATACTACCTCTATTTCTTATATATAATCTTATCTACATACTCCTGTCTCTTTTCGTTTCATATATAATTAAATATTATAAAGAAATCTAATCATATTCTGAAAGCTTTTGATTACAATACAATATTGAAATCTGAGAAGAATTTTATAATTTTGTATAGAAAGAGAAGAAATTTGAATATAATATTGAATAATATATGCTATAACTTATAATATTAGAATAATCTTTTTCAGATCAATCTTTTTAGATAATTTATTAAAAACACATAAAAAAATTATTTTTATATAATATTGTGATAAAAATTTTATAGTAAATAAATATAATAAATATATATTATAATATATAATAAAATTATTAATATATATATATTATATAATAATATATAATAAAATTTTTAAAATATTATATATAGTTTATATTGATATGTAGTTTAAATAATATTTTATATTTTATTTATATATTGGAATATAATAATATTCGATTAATTTTTATTGAATTATTTACACAATTCCAATTTTTGAAACATGTATAAATCTTTTGAAACATGTAAAACTATAAAGATACACATATAAAATATGAACATTTTTTCCTATCTCATTCGTAAGAAATATTTCTCTCTCTCTCTCTCTCTCTCTCTCTCTCT
>NW_006263428.1:138412-141366 GCF_000469605.1 Apis dorsata
AAATCTCATAACACAATATCTATCTTTCCAATGAAAAAAACTGACGCATTATGACTGACGTATTCTGATTCCTATCGTGCAACAATTATGAAGTTATTCTAGTTATGAAATTTCGTATTATAATAATTATTTCTAAATTTATAAATAAGATAATTTTAATTAAAATATAAATAATTTAAATTTTCAAATTAATGTATTTTTATTTTATATCCAGGCTGTTTTTTTTAATATTTTTTATTTAAAAAATTATTTAATCCCATTGTATTAAAATTTACTGAATTATTCAACAATGATAAAAAATAATTTTAAATTTCATTTCATTCATTACAATTTCATTAATTTGTTATCTTAAAAAAATTTTTGAGTTTTTTAAATATTTGATTATAAAATTGAAATATATTATTAAAGAGCTTTCTAAAAGAATATTACATTGAAAAATTTAATTCCAGTTTCTAAAAATGTATTAAAAATAAATATAATAAAAAAAATTGAAAGATTGAATAATAATTATTATGGAAATATAAATAATAATATAATACAAATAAAACAAATTATAATTAAATTATAATAATACAAATAAAACAAAATTAATTAAAAATAATATACTGAAAAACATATTTTTTTTCAAAAATATTTTTAATTATATAAAATAATTATTACTTATTAATTAAATATTTTCAGATATAAAGTATTTTAAAAATAAAATATAATAAAATAATGATTCTAAAAGTATAATATATCATACTTTTTGATATTAATGCATTAATGCATTTCATTATATTAATTTATTAAAATATCTTTTAAACATGCAATATTATAATAATAATAATAATATAATTTATATTAATAATAATATATTGCATATACATCTTAATGCATCAATTTTTATCCTGTATAATTAAATCCATTTTACTTTATTATTTCATTTCTTATATTATTTCATTTCTTATATTGTATAACTCAAAAAATATTAAATTTCATTAAAAAATAATCTATTCCAAATTTTTTATCAATAGCAAAAATAGCCTAAAGAAATAGCACATAATTCAGTTAACTGAAGAAATCAAGCAACACTCAACTCCGCTTTTCAAACCTCATCATTTCCATCTATTCAAAGCGTCATGGCGAATTATTTAAACAAGTAATACGTATGTACAGCAACATTTCTATCAAGAACTCGGCGAATTGAACACAGTTTTGTATCTATAAAGTATCTATAAATTGGCATAAAATTACTCAGGAAATCTTCAATGCAAAACGATTCCCTTCCTCGATATGCTCATCCATTTAATTCATCGTTCTACTATTAATTTCTCGGTCATGTATCAAGAAAATCCAATTCGAGGATCATGAGATATTATTGAACATACGCGCATCTACAATGCATAACGACAATTATATTATTCCAACAAATGGAAATACAAGAAATTGACGATTGCATTTGATCTAATAACCTCTCATAAAACACAATATTGCATTATTGATCATAGGATTTACAACTTTGACTTAATATTAAAATAGAATAGATCAATCCGTCGTCGACAATGAACATTAACGTTATGATGCGAGACTCTACAACTGAAAATTTTCTTTAGTCAGAAGCGGATTTACCATGAGAATAGAAATTTCGAAATTACAGAATATAAGATAAGATGGATGAGAACTTTTTTCTTTTTTTTTAAAGCTATTTTCAAAACTTGGGAATAATAATATGAGTGCAATCAGAAAATAGAAATGCTGATTTCAATTATTTTAAGTTATTTGAAATGAATTATTTTAATGTAGAAAATATGAGACAAAATCTAGCATTTTTAAATCAAATATCTATTTTTAACTAGTAAAAAATCAAATGGTAAAGAAAATTCTAAAAAATAAAGGTTTTAATTGAACTTTATAAAATTAAGAAATGAAAATTATTTAATTTAGAGAGAAATACAGTTTTTTGAAAGTATTCATTACTTTTATAAGTATGTGAGAAAAATGAATGTGGATAAGATATCTTTTAAAAAAACAAAATAAAATGGAACTATAAAACTTTTTCTTATATTATTTCAAAACTAATAAAGAAAATTATTTTAATTCATTTTGATAAATATTAATTTATTTTAAATTATTAATTCTATTTTAATTATTTGAAAAAAAATTATTTCATAATATAATCTATGTAGTCGATTTTATTTCATTTTATTTTAGATGAGATAATTATTAAATTATAATATAATTATAAATATAATTATGAACTATTAACTATGAACTTATGAACTATTAACTTATGAACTAAATATTTAAATTTCAATATAAAAATCGAGAAAAATATTAAAATATAATGTATAAGATATAACTCAGACCATAACTTAAATTATTATATATTTAACATATTATAACAAAATTGTTTAAATTTAAATGATAAAAACATCAATTTGCTAATAAAATACTAAAACTTTTGAATTCGAAATTTTTAAACTTAATAAAAAATTATTTTTTTACTCTAAAGTTGATTTTATATTTATCATACAGAAACTACATATTGCAATGTAAAACAATACTCAATTGATTTTTACAAATACAATTTAAATCAACATAATATTAAAATATAAAAATAGAATACTAGTTTTTTTTTAAATAGTATCTTAATGTAATATTTTAATTTATTATATTTATTTTTTTTAAATTTTGATGAAATATTATATCTTCATTATTATTATTATAATTTATAAATTATAATTTAAATGTTTATAATTTTGGTATAATTAATATTTGTTTTTTTTAATTTTTTTAAATATTATTTATTTATAATTTTGTTTTTTTGAGAATAATCAATATACAAAATATAATAAAAGATGACAAATAATTAAAAAGAATAATTAAGTGAAATTATAGCAAATTGATTATTATAAAGATATATTTATTATAATAAATAATTTGAATGAAATAATCAACTAATTCTTTCAACA
>NW_006263428.1:142169-143005 GCF_000469605.1 Apis dorsata
AAGTTAAAAGGATTACGAAATAAAAGTAAGTAAAAAAAGTAAAAAGAATTGAGAATAGGTCTAAAAATAGAAATACAGTAATAAATAAAGGTATTCATGATGTCATATTATAATATTGAAAAATAAAATTTTAATAAAAATATATTATTTTATTTATATTTATAAATAATATTATAAATAATAATATTATATATAAATAAAATTAAAAATTTCTAAAAAAAATTCATGCATGTTTTAAATAAGAAATTCATAAAAAAATTTTTTTTCACATTTACTCGATTTTTATTATTTCGATTTATTTTATTTTTTTTATTTTTCATGCTTCAAATTTAAAAATATATGTGACAATCAATTTATAAAATTATTCTTTTGTTCTTTAAAATCAAATTCGATATAAAAATTGCAATGTAAATAAGTTAACTCAAATTATATGTAAAAGTATATATTTAATATTTTATAATTTTTCTGAATATCTATTTAATACGTTTTGTAAATGACTCATATAATTTATATTCTTATCTAATAGAATGACTTATGGATTAATAGTATTTAGCAATTATAATTTTTACTTTACTTGTACTCGTTATAAATAACGAAGAAAACGTTAATATAATTGAAAAATTCAGTAAAAAAGTTCATTTTTTTTTAATATAAAATATAAAAAATAATATAATATTTTTAATATAATAAAAAAATATTTATATACATAGCATATATAATCGTTTAATTTGAATAGTTATTTTTTTTTCAATCTTATTCATAGTTTTTATATATAATATATATAAAACAATATATATATAACATAAAATTATAGATTTTATAGAATTTTTAATAGA
>NW_006263428.1:143089-143307 GCF_000469605.1 Apis dorsata
TATTAAATAAGAATTTTATAGCAAAAGATAACAGATCTGTATGTAATAATTTTATGAAAATTAAAAAAAAGACTGCTTATAAAATTATGTTTTGACTTAACATTAAAAAAGAAGAAACAATTAATTGAAAAAAATTTGTTTAATTTATACTACAATAATTGATAATTAATAATTTTATAAATTAGTTATTATAATGATAAAATAAATAATGGTTTGAT
>NW_006263428.1:143330-145461 GCF_000469605.1 Apis dorsata
TTTTAGTTTTTAAAAAATTTTTTAAATTTTTAATAACTGTCTTTGATTTACAACAAAATATCAAAAAAATATTTAATTTTTGTTAAAAATAATAAAATATAATATTTATTAATTTATTATTGTTTTATTAATAAAAAATTTTATTTATCATTTATTTATGTTTATATTTATATTTTTTGTTAAGTACAAGATAGAAATAAGTTCAAATTTATATTCTTGATGCATAAAATAATTTGCATCTACAAGTTAAATAAAAGATTAGAGAACACAATTTGTATTTTCATAATATATGGATTTATTAATTTATTTAAGATAAAAATGCAACTATATTTCATAAAAAATATTTATTTGTATACTTTTATATACTGTATATATACTGTAAATGTACATAGAATAATGAATAATTTATCAAATTTAATTAAATTAGAATATTATTATATAAGGATAAAAATAAAATTATAATGTAAATATAAATTTTCAAATATCTCGAAAATATTATAAAACTATTGTATAATTTATTAATAAATATATTTATAATAATTTTATAATATTTATATATAATATTAAAATTATATATAATATTATATATAATATTCAAATATTTTTAAAATATTTAAATTAGATATATAATATAAATATAAATAAAATAAATATATAATAAAATCATAAATTAATAATTCGTTATACACCAATGGACAAGTATTCACAATACACAATAAATTCTATAAAATTAATATTATTTTTCTACCAATCTAATAATCTAATCAATTGTTTATTGTTTATTGTTTAATAAATCCTGTGCTATATAAATGAACACAATAATCATGTAACAAAAACTTCTATAATCCAATCCCAAACAACAATATTCTATTTAGAAGTACTCATCTCCAATGACAATCATTTCTCTATATCTACATATATTTTTTTTTCAATCTTTCCATCTATAAAATTCATATGAATTAAATTGAGTACGCACTTCTATATGGTTTAATTATCAGGACATGTATCGAAATATAAATTTTAAAATTAATTAATATTAAAATTATTATTAATTATTAATTAAAATTGAAACAAAAGGAAATCTGAAATATTCTTGTATAATCTGTTTTCACGGTAATTCAACAGTAGAAATCCAAATATCCAAAAATATAAATCGTTTTATAAATTTAATTCTGTGATTGCGTAACATGCAATAATAATAATAATTATTATATAATAATAAAATTAATAATAATTGTTAGGTCTCGAGCTATTCAATTGTAGAAACAGATAACGGTATTCTCTGAATGATGATTATCGGTTACATGTTTCGAATTGACGAGATTATTGGCAATCGTTTGGTCAAACGCAGAAAAGGCGCAATCAGGATTTATACACTTCTCTTGAAGAGAGAAATTCTGAATAAGTTTGTCTGGGGAAAGAAATCCGCGATTTCTCATGACAAAATAGTAATCGGTCTCGTCATTCCAATTTATCTCGCAACTGAAATGTCAGCGTGCAGCGACAGGTCTCTGGATGATGTTTTACTTTGAAACTTACGAATGCTTGTCCATTGGTGAAAGGCGTGGAAAAATTTGTTATTTGTTACGAAACATGGATGTAATTCGAATAAAAAAAAAAAAATACAATAATAAGAAGTGATGATTTTACAAAAATGTAGAATTAATTTTTTTCAAATAATATAAAAAATATCTCATATCATTTCAATATTTTACAATTAATTTTATCAGTATTATATTATTTGTAGGGAAAAGTATCTCAAAAAAAAATTGGTGCCAAGAAGAGATGCATATTCTGATACTATTAATTCTTTCGTAAATTAATAGTTAAAGATTATAATATGAATATAATAAAATATATGAAAATTAATTTTATTTTTTTTTAAATGTAATTATATATTTTTATATAATCAAAATTATATTTTTATATTATATATTTTTTTAATATATCAATTAATATAGATCAACATTATCTATAAAAAAGTATTATTCATATATTATTCATATATAGCGAAAAATTATTAGTTTAAAAGATTTGAATTTTGTAAAACTTATTGTTATTGATATAATATTATTGATATAATATTATATTATATTATATTATTATATTATATTATATATATATAATAATA
>NW_006263428.1:145864-155495 GCF_000469605.1 Apis dorsata
ATTTTTCTATTTTTCATATAATAAGTTTTATAGAATTCAAATTAAAATATTTCCTAAACTAATGAATTTTTATTAATTATATATAAATTGAATACTATTTTATAGAAACTGTATTGATTGATGTATTAAAAAATATATGAATCTATTTAAAAGAAAAACAAAATTAATCTTATGATTTTTCACTTACGAAAAAATTCAAAATATAAAAATAGGAAAAAAAATTCTATATATGAAGCATCTGAAAGGTCATTTAAATATTTCAATTATTATTGATGATAAAAAAAAATATATCAGATCGAATTTATATAATGTTCAGTGATATATAATTTAATATAAAAATTTGTTTGTAATTGTTTGATATGTGAAATATAGAAATCATGTGAAGATCAACTTCGTTTTTTAAATGGAATATTAACAATTTATTGTATAAAGTAAATTATTTTCATTTGCAATGATCTTAAATGATTTTACCAATATCAAAAATCATGTAAATTTGATTTGACATTTTTTTTCTATCAATAGCAATCGAGATATTCAAGATATTCAAGTGATCTATTTCTCATCTCATATAATAGATTATGTTTATTTTAGTCGATTAATCGATAGCTATTTATTTAAAATAAACTACAAGAATTCAATCGAATAAATGTTTTTCTATCATAGTCTTTATTTTTTAATTGATTTTTGAATATATCATTTATTTATGTTATATATATTATTTATGATATATGATATATTCAAAAGGCTATTATGAAAATTAACAAACAGGATAAGAGGATAAGAAGATATTGGAATAGTATAGAGATAACAGGATATCTCTCATTTTAGACCTATCATTGTACTGTCATTTATAATGTAATATATTTTGGGTTAAAACGAGTACTTTTTATACTTATACTTATATCGTGAATTTAATTAGAAATATTCTAATTATTCCATCCTATTAGAAATAATGCATTCCTTCGCTTTATCATCTTTATATAGTTGCACTGATGATTTATATTCTTTTTTTTTTTTTGTTAGTTATAACTTTGCTTGTTATAACTTTGTTTTACATATTATTTATGTGTCGGAAATAATAAGAAATAAATAAAGAAAATATAATAAATTTGAATCATAATTTATAATGCATATGTTATATTCGAAACATTTTGTATTCATTATATTAAATAGAATAAACGATATTCATCTATTTATATTATCTTTGTTATTATATTTATTTTTTATTATGTTACTGTTCCTGAAGCTATATTTAATTTTAATTATATATATAATAATAAATATTGTAATAAATTATTGTAAATAATATTGTAATAAATTAATTTATTACAATAAATTATTACAATAAATTAATTTATTACAATATTATTTACAATAATTTATTACAAAGTTCGCTATTAACAAAGTTTTATTATAAAATGATCAAGAGGAAAATTCATATAGTAATGAAGATTTACGTTTATCATTAAATTGATAAGATTCTAAAGTTCTGTTCGAGATTACAAAGTTCAAGAGTTCAGAAGATCCTAAAATATAAAATTCGAAGGTTTAAGAAGTTTTGATTTTGAAAAATTTAAAAAGTTCTATGATCAAAAAAGTTCTATCAAAACACTCTTTTTCAAAATTTCCATCATGCTTATTTCACGAGTCTTACACAAGTGGAGCATACAACCGGCCAATAACACTATAGACTAGCCTTCTTATGAATATGATAATCCTAATCCAAGAAAAATTCCTAGAATTAGAGAGTCTATTCCATTCATAATCCGCTATTTCTAGGAAATTGATCCGCAAATGTTTGTAATAATTCTTTTCAAATTGGATGATGCTAATTGATTGAAAATTGTTGGAAAATATCATTTCAAGATCATGTTTACATTTTTACTACGCCAAAATGTTTCTAATAAATATACAATTCTAAGAATCGTTCAAATTCTTCTTTCAAAAACATATTATCATTGTCCTCATATCATCTTATGCTATTTGTTCAAATTTTCAATATATCGCTTGAACTGTTCATAACTATATTAATTAAAATTAATTAATATGTAGAATAATCATTCATACATAAAAGTTCATAGAAGATTATAATCTAATAATATATAAAAATTGATAAAATATAAATATGTAATAAATAGATAAATTTTATTACGTTAATTAAAAAAATTATTAAAAATATTATGAGTGTAGCACTAAGCTAAGCCTTCGACGTTTATGCGATTTGTGCGTTCTGAAGTGATATAATTCCGACATCGTCCAATAGTAAAATACAGATTTTGGTCATCGGTCTTTTAATTGTCCCATCGATTGTTCTAATTGTTACTTTAGTGATTTTGTCCCTTAGGATGATTCCCAACTAGAATGTAGTTCTTTCGTAATTCGTCATAATCTCCATTAGTGGAGGAAGGTTTTCCTCCCTCATAATTACATCGTATATCAGCCGTTATCATACGCCATTTTTTACGTTGTTGTAGTTGATTCAAGTACTCATTGTGCCATCACATTCAAAAGTCTTGTACACTCTACTAGATCTGAAATCTGTTCAATTTGTTCTTTGTTAGATTTTATAGATCAGCTTCAAAGACATAAAATCATTGACCAGGAAGTAATCAGGAATATCATCGGGATTGAATGATAAGGAACTTAGAGGATGGAAATTAAGAATTGTTACCTGCATGAGACAGTATATCAAGACAGTATATAGCTCCTCATATGTTAATATTGCTATTTCCGATAATATTCCCGATAACTCGTCTCAAATTCAATTTCGCCAAATTTATAGTACTCTCCCACAAATCTCCGAAATAAAATGCACGAGGAAAAGTCACATGCTACTTTATTTATAAGAAATTATTTTTGAATATCTTTTTTTATTCTTTATATTTATAAGATGAGTTTTTTAAATTATTAAATTATATTTAGTTAACTCATTTTGTGCCCCAAAATTAGTTCCATTATTCGAATAAATATTGTGGCATAATATTCGGCGTGCAATAAATCGAAAAAAGTCAAGATAATTATGTGTCCTCAAGTAAATGCGGTAAGTGCGGTCCTGTGTAATCCATATTGCAGGTCATAAAGGATATAGAAATGCGGTAATCTATTTTCTGTGTTCCTTATTTGAAACCTCTTCTGAAAAAAGTCTTTAGATAAAATTGTTTATAGGAAAAACTATTATTTGAAGTTCCAGTATAACTCAACTATAAATTGAAAAATTCTTTGAAAAATCCAAATATGTGCAAAAATAAATATATTAAATACAGTACATTGTGATTAATATTGTATACAACTCACAACTCAAACAATAGAAATGAGTATATGATAAATGATGATGATGAGTAAATGATAAATATTCTTAAAATTTAAAAAAATTCCATTTTATTATCAATTTTAATATTGCAATTTTAATATTGTGATTATATTATTTTTTCCGCAGAAGGTTTCCTTATTCGTAGCCATTGAGTCCTACAATAAACGTTTCAATGTCGTCAATCCAATTATAAACTTTCGAGGTCTTCGAGGAATCACATCATTTGATTTTCGATTGGAAAAAGTATGATTCCTCTATTGTTTTTTTATCCGTTGTCTTTTCTATGCGCAATAATAATTTTCCATAGTAATATTTTTTTATCTAAATCTCTTGAATTATTTTTTATTTTTTTAAACGAACTTTTTGATGAAAAGTTCTTATAAATACTGTATCTTATAAAATATTTCTCAATTGAATTCAGTTCGTTGAATCCAAAATTTTGATTATTTAAATTATCATTCCAAAGTTTTGTTTTGTTTGTTTATAAAGCCACCCATTTGTTATTAATATGTTGCAGTATGAATGTGTTTCTGCATACTGTGCTAAGTTTATCTGCGACAATCCATTGGGTTTTTTTATCTATATCTATCTTGTTTTTTTATCTATTCATTATATTGCCGTATTGCTACGTGCAGAACCTCCAATTTCCACAACGCATATGTTCGAATTAGCAGACAGAAACCAAGCCTTTTTTGTCATTGCACTAGTTATAAAATGTGATTGAGAATCCAAGTCTAACAATATCTTACACATGTTTGCATTTCGTACTAATCCCTCATGATCACTACCATCGTAGACAAAATTATTGTTTCAATATCTAATTGTGAAAAATTTAATAGAGCCGTAAGTTTTGTTTATTGCATTTCGTTCATTGTCCTTTTGTCTGTCGAAGACGGAATATATAATATATATATATAAATATAGTCATTATTACAGGATCAATTCGTATTCTATTGTTGTTATTATGTTCGACATGCACAAATGTGTTATGTTCATTGTCGCAAGTTCTGCAAGAACTATATATATATTCTTTATCGATGCCAATACTTAGACAATTAAAAGTCGCGCTTATTTTTTGTATCTGCGCGATTTGTGCATTTGGAATTAATCTTTTAAATCGGTACATTGCAAAAGACTGTACCATTTATTACAGAGAAAAATTGCAAGAAATTTTTTGGATTATAATTTAGAAAATTGTGATTTTTCTATAATTATTCTCTCTAAATATCTACACTGCGTTTCTAAAAATTTTATTATATCCAATAATTTAATGTTCCTAATTATAATCGATTGAGTTCACTTTCTTTTCTATTCGCCTGCGTATAGTTTGGTTGTTATTAAATGAATAATAATAATATTTTAATAGTTTATAAACCATAAAATAATTCTTTATTCAATACAGGAAAAATCCAAAGTACACATATATGATTTTGTTTCAATAACTTTTTGTCTTCAAATCTGTTTTTAAGTACCGTCCATAGTTACAATTAACCACGTAATTACTCTTAGAAATATCGAGAGATTCTACAACTCTCGCCTCAAGACCTTTGAAAGAAAAGTTAAAGTAATGGAATTTTTCAATATTTGTCAGTATGTCATTGTTGTGTATTAATAATTCGATTATGTTTCCGTACTTAATTCAATAAGGAAAAATGTTAGCTTTAATTCGTTTTTGGAGCTATGATATATAGTGATAAAATTAATTTATTATAAAGTTCGCTGTTAACAAAGTTTTATTCTAAAATCAAGAGCAAAAAATTTCATAAATCTTCATATGATTTATTATTAAATTCACAATGTTCTGTTTCTTCGAGGTTACAAAGTTCGAAAAATTCTAAGATATAAAAGAAAATTTAAGAAATTGTGGGATTATAAAGTTCTGATTTCGAAAAAGTTCTAAAGTTCTAAAGTTCAAACAGTTTTGATATTCAAAAAGTTCTCCTCAAACGCTCATATCCTTTAAAATCTCTATGTTCTCGCGAGATCGAATGGGACACACAAACGGCCAATAACATTGAACCAGTTCTTTGATTGAATAATTCAGATTCTCAATCTAAAAAAAATTTCTAGAACCACACTGAAGGATTATACTATCTATAGAATCTGCTGTTTGGACTCTGATCCGGAAATATTTGTACTAATTCTTCTGAAATAAGATAATTAAAAAAACGGCTCATTGCCGTTTGAGATTGGCATAACTGAAAAATGTCATCTCAAGTCCCAAGATTATGTTCACATTCCAGCCATGTCAAAGTGTTTCTAACAAATATTTCAAAAATTAATTTCAAGAATCTTCCAAATTCTCTGAAAAACGATATTGTCCTCGCAGCATCATCCTGTTCAATGTCTTAATATCTTTTTCATATATTTGCATTATGAAATTTATGTGATAATTATCGGATTGTATATACATATAAATTCAATAAGATTTTTCATGACAATCAAATTATAATTATAAAGATTGTAAAGATTGTTCACCAAAATAATTGTGATTAGAAATCTTTTAGGACATATTTATATTTTTTTAATTATTTTAATATTATTTAAAATTTTTTTAAACATTTCCATCTTTTTTCCAGAAAATTAAACGAATACTGTTAAGGACGGAGCTTGTGAAAACGGTCAGGTAACCTGGCCTGTATTTTCAATAGTTCGAGTACCGTCAATAGTCTGATAATAATTTATAAACGGATAAAATTTTCCTAACATTTTTCCAGATCTCTAATTTAAACAAAGATATCACAGCAACGATCATTTCACGAACCATATTTGCACATCATGCGATGGATCATCGTGGGAGCGAACAAGAAGATCCTGACCCCCACGCGCTGCGACGCAACTCCGCGAGGGTCCGTTCTTTGAGGCCGCTCTCCAGTGTGACCATTGATTCCTCCAACCCCCTCTCTATGTATATTTTCCCCAAAAAGCAAGGATTGGAGGAAAAAAGACTCGCGATAGTCTTACAGTAAAGTTGATATAGAAATAAAAACTAGAATAGATAGACGACGATACAGTATACATCAAAATATTGTTAGAATTATCACAGTTAGCCGCAAAGAGTCAAAATATCACCATTCGTTCACTATGAATTCATAATATAAACAGAATACAGTCCTACAGTCCTAGGAGATGGTTCTTCGAGCAATAACATCAATTTAGACATCCCATTTGTGCAATATTCAAAGTCGTTCACCAGTTTTGACTTTAACAAATATTATATACATATTTTTAGATATGTATAGATTGTTTGAAAATTGTTGTTGTGAAAATTCTCTCTGTTTAAAAAAAAAGAAAGAAAACAAAAAAAATATCAACTTTTTAACTAAAAAATTGAAGTTCTTGCATTTTTTCTTTTTTTTCTACATATCTCCAATTTTATACAATCTTATTCTTAAAATCAATCTTTAATATCTCCGATTATTGATACTTTGATCATTATTCCAAAAATTTCAAGACATAATTGGATAATAAAATTAAATAATAAAATTTCTTTCTCTTCAAAAAAGAAAAGGATTTCTATTTTCTAAATCTGTTAACCGCGTTCTATTGCGTCGTAAAGAAGAAAATTCTATTGAATTGTGTTAAATAGATCCGTTTCGTACTCTCGTGATGCCTACGAAAGTCGAATAAGCTCGGCATGAAAGTATTTTCGTTCTGATTGTTCGATTTATGAAATTCTCCATCTTCTAGAAATCATATATATTCAAAAGAAATAGCGAATATTGCGTTAATTGTATGCTTTTTATAATTATATAATATATTTTTAATATAATCATTAATCTTTTTTTTCATCGAGGAAATAATTGTATGGCGACCAATTAACTTCTTTTTGCGAAACAGTCATGCAGTTTTTTTTTACACAAGTTCTTTTTGTAATTTATTTAAAGCACAAGATATACAAGATGTTCCAAAAATTTGAAAACATCACTTGATTGAAGATTTTTGAAATAATTTCAAACATTTTTCTTTACAAAAACTTTCGTTTCGGTCACCGAATAAATTGAACTGAATAAACAAAGTGCATATATCCAAAGTTGTAGTTAGATTTCTTCATATACAAACAATTGTTATGAATCAAATATGATTAAATTCATTAAATCAATAGAAAAACATGAATATTTGATTTTGTATAGAAACAACATCATGCAGAAATTAAAAATAAACTTTCTTTATTACATTTTATTTCGGTTTACATAGAAGATTCTTTAATAATTTAGTAATAGTTATTCAAATGGATTTATTCTATTCTGATTGCATTATTTAATTCATTGAAAAAAATTTATTTATAGATGTTTACATTTTTAAATTTATATTTATTATTTCTCCAGCAGGACTTAATTATTTAAATACTTGCACAGTTTCAGAATTAATGAAGTTATTGCTATGATGTATGATATGAACAGTTAAGTCAACATAATCTGAGTCCATCGTATTTAATTTTTAAATATTCTTTTTATTCACTAAATACACTATTAGTATAATATACTATTGATTTTTTATTTTTATATCGAATATATAAAGATTTAATTATAAGATTTATCAATTTGCACAAAATGAAATGAAGTTTTCAATACTATTGATGCAACTCGACAAAGCTATATGATTGGAGAAATTTTTATCAATAATTTAATTTATCAATAATTATTAATAAAACCAAAATGACAGTTTTTTCAAAGAAAAATGTTTTTTGAAATTATTATTAGAAATTTCCATCTTCTTAAATAATAATATATTATATTTTTAGTTCACATTTTTGGGATTTTGTATATATAATGAATGCAAGAAATATTTAATTTTTCAATGGAAATATTTCTCGATTTTGAAATATTTTTTTGAAAAAATCGATTTTTTAAATTAATTCTCATATAAAGTTATAATGTAAAATATTTTCATATTTTATTTCTTTTCATTAATTATACATTATATATATAATAATAATATTTTTCTTTATTTAAATAAAAAAAAATGAATTTTATTTTTTTATTCTAAATTTTAGTACATATCTGTAAAAAATAAATCTTATACACAGTATACACAAAGTGTGTAATACGTTGTTAAAATCATTCAGGCCAAGACATTATTTAATTTTGACGATCAAACATAAAGTAATAGAAGCCCCTATAATTAAATCAACTTAAGAAGATGCACGAAAAAATTTAAAGAATTCCCTATACCATATAAATATTGATTATCCTCTTTCGTTTGTATTTATGACGCAAAATATGAATTTGAGCCGAAATACGTATGAAATTTTGTATATTTTTGTAATTTCCCAAGGATACCAACAAGGATTCAATATTATCAAATAAAAATGAATATATTTTTCTTGAATTTTTTCTTTTTTTTTTTTCATATATTTATTTAGTTTCGACCGTAATGAAAAAAATATATTGTTTTTATATTATTATTATGGTTTGTCTTATATATATGCATAAAAATTTATTATATTCTATGATAATATTATTGAATTCGGAAGAATATAAAATTGATAAAAAATGAAGCTTATTTTGGAAATTGTAGAGTTTGCAATATAATTTCAATATATTTTAAATATCTAACAAGTTGTAAGTCAAAGTCTGAAATGATTGTTATAAAAGCTAAATATATTTTCAGTGAAATGATAAAGTAAGAAAATTATTTATTAAATATATAATTGAATATAATAATTATATATTATAATTGAATATTATAATAAAGTTATATATTCATTGTTAATTTAAATATATATAATTCGAAAATATATATTTAAAATTATTTATAAATAATCTATACATGTAGAATATTTCTACAAAAAAGATACATAGAAAATTTTAAGTATGAATCCAAAAAATGATGTCCTAATTCTTTTATATTCAAAATAAACAAAAACTTAAATTTCTAATCAATGAAAAATGAATGAAAGTTTTCAATAAATTTCTTCAAAATTGAAAGAAAATATCATTATTCCAATTTTTAATTGTAAATAAAAAAAATTTTAAATTGTAAATAAAAAAAATTTTAATGTTTAATTAGAGAATTAAAAATTTTCAATAAAAAAAATTAAAAATACGCTTATCTTATTATTTTCAAAGAATAAAATAAATAGACATCTTTGATATACTTATGAGAAGTTCGTTTTTTTTTTTTTTGATTTAAAAAAGTACATGTTAAGTATCAATTGTTTTAAATATTATTCCATGTTGAAATTCCATTGTACGAAATTATATATCTATATATTTTTTTTTATTAAAATATATCTTTCATATTATTTTCTATATTTTAAGATTTTATTATTATTTTTTATTATTTATTGATAAAAATATAACAAAATAAAAAAAAATA
>NW_006263428.1:155692-157004 GCF_000469605.1 Apis dorsata
AGACAAATTACATTTCAGAATTTTAAATAAAAAAAATTTAATTTTCGAATTAGAAAATGAAAAATTATTAATAAAAAAAGAAATAATAATTCAAAAAAACGAATCGCGAATTTTTCAATCAATTAATAAATTAATTAAAAATATTTTTAAAAAATTTTATTTAATTGTTATTTATATTTAATTATTTAATAATTATATTAATTTAGATAAATAAAAAAAATTACAAGAATAATCTTCAATAATTTAAAATAAATACAAGATTAATCAATGAATAAAAAATTTTTAATAAAAAAAAATTAAATTCAAAATTCCATTTAAAAAGTTCTAATTACTCATTTAATAAATAATAAATAAGATCGATAACAGATTCAAAAATTCTGTCTTCGAAGGGTGAGCCACATTTATAGTGAAAAGGGAAGTGTATCCAAACCCATGGCTGGAAACCAGACATCTACAATGAACTCATCCGCGACCCACACCAGAGTGCGCAAAGTCGCTGCAATAAATTTTACGACACTTAGTATCTCGAAGGAGACCTCTCTTAGGATGGCGAAATACATGCAAATTCGTGCGACCACCCCTCCCAACAGAGTACGCGCGCATATCTTTATCACCTGGTTTTACTGCACTGTCTTCAAGCCGTCATAACAGCGTCTCGTCGTCGTTGTTCCTTATTAAAATCGACGCTGAAGAAAAGAATCGCGCGCCCACGTTTTACGTGATTTCGAACGCGGTCAATGCTATAAGAGCTGCAGACTTAAGATCATTGCTAAAAATTGTTTTTATTTAAAAATCGTATTAATAAAATAACAAATAAAATATTTGTAGTAGAACATCGAATATTCGAATTAATTTTGAGACAATTTTTTTTGAATGAATGATTTTTCGGATAATCAGTTTAAAAAAATCAAATTTGTAAAACAATAAAAAAAACTAAAAATTCAAGAATTTTAAAATATAAACATTTATTATATAAAAAATATGCAGCTTATAAAAAAATTGCATTATAAAAAATAAATTAATCAACTTTTAAATACTGTCCCATAATGCACTTTCGAAAAATATGTTTAAATATACATTAAATATATATGTTTATGTATATATTAATTTAAATATATATCTATTTATTTTGCATTCAAATAGTCAATTATTGAATAATCAAAATTTGAATAATTGATAATTAATATAGATAATTTATATTTTATTATACTAATTTCATTATATATTTAAATATTATGCCTCTTAATATTATTTTCAGAATTTCTGTTAAAATGAACATTAAAATAAAAGATTTATTATAGATATTTTTTTA
>NW_006263428.1:157043-164837 GCF_000469605.1 Apis dorsata
AAGATATTTTTTTTATATTATAGATATTTTTTAAATATATTATAAACTTTGTTTTATTAAATATTATACATTTTTTATGGAAATTTTTAAAAAACTTAAAATAAACTAAAAATAAACAAAAAATAAACAAAAGTTTATGAATTAGTATTATTATAAACAATTAATACTAATAATAATATTATATCAATAATAAAATAGTATATCAATTATTATATATCGTATCAGATATTAAGTATATACTTATATACTATTAATTTATATACTATTAATTTATATACTTATTTACTATTAATTTATTATAAGATAAGATTATATTTTATCAAAAAATTTTTGCGCATATATATAATTGACATGTAACGATAAAATTAATTATTTATTAAGAATACAGTAATACAAAAAATTTCAAATTTGTCCTATTTACTGGATTATTTAAAAAAAAAATTAAAATATATTTTATGGATTTTAATAAAAAATCCTTTCCATATAATAAAAAGCAAAGTTTTATTTTTAAAAATATGTTTTTTTAAACTTTCTGATAAAACTAAAAATACCATATTAAATTGAACATTATAAACTTAAAAAGTTGTTTACGAAATTAAAAAAAATTAATGTTTGACTTTTAATTAGATTGAATAATTTAAAAAAAAATTAATAATTAAAATTTATTTAAAAAATTTATATCTATATTTGATTTTAATTTAATATAATTTATTATATAAAAAATAGTTATTAAAAAATAGTTAAAATAGTATAAAGTTATAATAATAGTACAAAAAGAAATCACATCCAATTAAAACGCACATCGTTAAATCATCTCCGAAACAGAGACACAAGAATCAACATCGTGATAAATCATGTTTCAGATACTTTCCAGCATGCACGCATCTAATTAATAGAAATTAATTGCAGTAGATCAAAGTTGGTCACCGGTTTCTTCTCATTTTCTTTTTCGCAGACTGACCACCGTATGCATGCGACATACGAGATTCTTATAGCACTCATAAAATCTGAGTCTGCAACACCTAAAACATGTTTAATTAAAATACTCGAATGAATTTTTCCTAGTTGTAAGATTATGTGATTTTGTCGTTTAATTGGCTATATTGCATTGCATCATTTCAAAATTATAGGATATCTTTGGTTTTCCGTGTGAGTTTAGGATAATGAAGAAGATCTTTTTATGTATGCGATAGTATTTCCCATAAGAATTTTTATTAGATTTTCAAATTGAAAAATGTCTATCTCTAAAAATATTATACTAATGTATATTATTAATGTAAATAACTGTAGCCATTATAAGTTCAAATTAATTCAAATTTAATTTAATAAAATTAGTCAGAACATATTCTAATTATTTCTTATGGAATGAAAATTTTTTATTATTTTAGATTTAATAGATATTTAATAAATATATCATTTGTAAATATTATTATAAAAATATATATAATAAATATATATAAAATGTTGAAATCATATATAATATGTATAAAAATCAAATATAACTTTTTTTTATATATATAGAATATAAATTTTTCAGAATTTGAAATCTTATTATACACGATAAAATAAAAATTAAAATTAAAAACTACATTAATGTTTTCAAGATTGAAAAAAGTTTATTAGATTAAATATTATCTTTTTAAATTTATTTTATTGACAGATTAAAAAACATTTAGAGTATATAATATACAATACTTAAAAAAATTATTTATTCTATGTTTTAAAAAATATTCTATGTTTTAAATATATTCAGAAGAATTAAGAGTGTTTTCTACAAAAAAATTGTATAAAAGAATAATTGTTCAATTTTATGCTAAAAATTAATTAAATCAATTAATAAATAAATATTCAAATTAAATATCAGATTTTTAAATTATATTTATTTAAAAATTATTAAATTAATTAAAAATAAATAATATTTATTTTTTATATAAACACTAATAAAAATTTATATAATATATTATGATATAAATAATCATTAATCTGGAATAAAATAATCTTATTAATTATTAAAATTTATTATTTTAATTTATTATTAAAATTAATTGGCTCTTAATAAATAGATAAGTATCTTTTAAAAGTAATATTAATTTATATATTTATTTTTTTAAACTTATTGTATGTAAATGTTTGATATAAATAAATGTAAGAATCAGAAAAATAAAATATTCAATAGCACAAGTAATTTATAATATTATTATCATTTTTGTATTTTTTGATATCATACTTTCTTCATCGAAAAACCTTATGTTAAACGTTATATTAGTAACAAATTAAATTTTAATATCTTTTCTTATATAGATATATTTTTTTTTATAGATATAAAATGATTTTCACTTAAATTGAAACTTGAACTCACTTGAACATTTCACAACTTTAGCGTTCTAAATATAAATTTGTAAACAGAACATGAAAGAAGAGAGAAAAAGTTCATTATCTTACAAAATTTGTTTGTATATATAATAATATGATACATATATGATAATAATTGATACAATTATATTGTTATAATTATATATGTAAAGTCTATATAATTCACATATCAAAACGAAACATTGCCAGAAAATCAGATTGACAATATATAATTTGAAATAAAATAAAATTTCAAACTATGTAATCAAGCCATTCAAAATCTTAAGAGTAAATAGAAAATCCATCCAGTATAAAATATTTGCATTCGAAAGATATTACATAATAGTTGATCCATTATAGATAAATATTGTGATTATCATATAACATAGGACTCAATAAAATAACTCAAGGAACGAATAGTAAAGCGCAAAAATTTCACTTATAAATACTTTTCAATCTGTTGCATAAATAACGGTGATAAAATGATTAGATAATAAAACAGTATTGAAGATGAAGAAATAAACAATAGTAAAAAATTCGTAAAATATTTATTATTAAATATTTGTATATTCTGTATATAAAACTGAATCATTTAAACATCATATTGATTATGTTATTAATACGAATTATTATTCATAATAATATTCTATTATTATAAAAAAATTAAATATATATCAAAATGAATAGTGTTAGTACTAAAAAGAATTATATTACTAAAATCGTAATTTAAGTTTTAAATTTAATTTTTTAACATGAATAAAAAATTAGTTTAATAAATTTAAAAGCAATCAATTCAACAATATCAATTTATTATTGTTTTATAGATATGTGTATAAAGTATTATAAATATAGCTTCTTTGTAAGATATATAAAAATGTATCTACTTAAGATATATTTTTTATATTCATCAAAAAAGAAAACTATCATAAATTGTTAAAAGTAAAAAATATTTGAATATTTATTATAGCATTTACATACTATTAATTAAATCCGAGTATATTACAACTTGTATCGCGTTAAAAAAAATATTATGAAAATATAAAATATAAAAAATATAAAAATATGAAATGCTTTGGAAAATAACAATACAGTACAATAGAATCTCTATTATCTGGATGTTCTACTAACAAAACATTTCATTATCCGAATTGTGAACTATCATTATTCACAATAATTACCACAGAAATAAAATTTAATTTAAAATTGAATATGTTCATATATATTTGTAAACGTAAATGTCTAATATTAAAATAAATTTTAAAATAAATCACATTGAAATAAATCAAAAATATTTAGAAAATTAAAAAATGATGAGAAGGATTTAGGATATTATTAGGATTATTTAGGATATTATTATTTAGGATATTTAGGATATTATTATTAGGATTAGTAAATGTATTGTAAGAAAATCATTGATATTAAAAATCAGAAGAATAAAATAAAAAAATATATATAATGTGTAATATTATATACATATTATATTAATATTAATATTATATTATTATATTATTTTATTATTATATATATATTATACTATAGATTATATATATTATATTATATTATTATATTATTATATATATTATTTTATATTATATGTAATGCGTAATTATGTATTCATATATTTTATATATTAAAATATTTATGTATATTATCTAAAAAAGCATAGAATTTGTAATTTATAATAAAAACTTGTTTCTACACCATTATCTCAATTTTATTGTAAAAAAATGTCAATTTTTTATTGTAAAAAATAAACATATCGTTTTCTTTAAAACATAATAATTCAAGAAATTTTAGGAAAAATCTTCTATTATTAAAAAATTCAGTATAAGAACAATATTATCTAATAAATTTGAAATGAAAAGTATATTATGTATTAACTTACTATATTATGTATTAACTTATTATATTATTATAGTACTATATTATGTATAAACTTAATATGATTTTTTATAAAATATAGCTATTATATGAATGAATAAATGAAATTTTAATCGAATAGAATATAGTATAAAATTTTAAAAATAGTAAAATTTTATAATTTTGATTAAAGGATGATAATTTGTAAATAGTTTTATGAATGTTTCACTTCATAGAAATTTCAATATAATCGCATTATCTACGTTCTAATGATATCAAATCTTTAAATTCTAAACATGAAATTTTTATAACAGAAATATTAAATATTAAATAAAATCGAAGATTTATAATAGAAATATTAAATACAATTAAAAATTTTAAATGTGAAACTAAAATTTAGTATATTATAGAATTATAAAATGTAAGTCTTTTACAGTTTGTTTTTGATTGCCTTTTTCGGAATTTTCAGAGATATCATAACAGATACGTTTGTACATACGCAATGAAATACGATTATAGCAAATCTGTTGCATCGATTACTTTAATTACGCGATATAAAAGATTCTGTGATCCGACATCGTTGGCTAATTAAAAAGACGTTAAAAATATCTTTTATTCATTTCTCATGATAGATTCTGATGACAAGAAAGAATAGAGAACTCAAAGATGCATCACCCGAAAAAAATATGCACAAAGATAAGTTACATAATTGAATGATTATTTCTTTTTCCGTATTTATTAAAAATATTAATTATTAGAAAACATAATTATTTAATTAATGTTCTACTATACTAGAAAAATTTATCATTATTATATCTTAAATTAAAAAAATAATCTATCATTATCAATATTTATTAGTATCAATATCTTCTATCAAAAAATTTATTAATATCTTTAAAACCAACAAATCTAGATTCATAATTGCAATTTTTAATTCTTTCAATTTTTTTAAACATAATCTCCTATAAAGAAATCAAATTGTAAAATGTCACAATGAAACTTGGAATAAAATCTAAAAATTAAGAAAAATTATCATAGATTTATCAAAATTAAGAAAAATTATCGTAGATCTATCAAAATTATTTTCCTATCAAAATTTTATGTTCAAATCATTTGTATTCAAAATCATTTTATATTTATATCTTTTTGTTTTAGTATCTTCCTATGTAAATTATTAGAAAAGAGAAAAGAAATATAAGATATCTTTTATTTTTTGACTTAGAAAGAATAATTATAAATGAGAAAAATTAAACGAATAATTTTAAAAAATTTATATAAAGAAATCTCACATTTTCTTTAAAATGTATAATGATATATCAAATATTATAAATTAAAAAATAATTTTACAAACATAATTTTTTATCTATTTTACATCGTAAATATAATATACATATATAATTATATTATACTGTAAAATCATTTATATAAATAAAATGACATTTGGTAGTTTAGATAATGAAAATTCAATTTAAGTTTGGAATTCCTCTTAAAGATATATAATATTTAGTTCACACAAACAGAATTCCATCGTATTCATTTCAAATATTATTATTTCAACATAAACACAGAAAAATTTCCCACTTAAATCAACATCCAAAAATTTGAATAGCAATTGTAAATCTCAAAAGGCGAGCAATATATCTAAGAAGAAGTATCGAGCATCCTGAAAACTTTCATGAGATGATTACGGAGTAAGATCGTTTTCCGGTAAGCGCCGGTGGTTTGTTATCGGACATCGGGCCGAGTGCACCGGCCTCATCACGCCTTGGCCCTCATTCTCTCAGCATCGCGATCAACTGGCTCGTCTCCGAGAATCGATGCTCGTTTCAAGTTATGCAACTGTAGATCTCGATAGAAACCAGCTCTTTTAGCGGATCCAACGAACGGCTTCGGCGCCCGATAACGCCTGAAGAATACCGAGAGACCACGATAACGAGTGAATAATTCGTATACCCGCATTATTCGTCAATTGCGCCGGTGTTAATCATGCACTCATGTCACCGATAATACTCTCTCGTCCTTTGAAATTGTAATTACCTATGGACCGTGACTACGGGCTGAAGCTGAAGAGATGAAGCTGAAAATTTTATTCATTATGTTATAGATATCGTCCAATGGTTATTAAAAATCTTCGATCATTTTTATAATAATTTTTACATGTAAGATAGAATTTATTGTGTACATATAATTACGATGTAATTATTAAGGAATTAAATCTTCAAATATTAAACAATAAGAAAGTAACATTGAATATTTAATCTATGAATAAACTGGTCAAGGATGTTATACAAGTTAATTTATTTATGATTTTTATATATTATTTATTTATATAGAATTTCTTTACATAGTAAATACTCAATAAAACAACTAATATTACTTCAAAATGAAAATAAAGAATAACAAAATTAGGTTAGAGATTTCATTTCTAAAAAAAATAAATATTTAAAATAAATAAATATATTTAAAAAAATAAATAAAACTGTAATTGATATATTTTTAACTGGATAATTAATAAAGATTAGAAAGATGAGTAAAAATTATAAAAATATGAAAATATAAATAAAAAATATAGAAGAAAATTTATTTGTTTAAACTTTAAATTTAAACTTAAAAATTCATCATACATATATTTAATTAACTGTTGTTAATTGTTTAAATTATAAGTACATATTTGATTAATTATTGATTATTTAATATATTCACTGATCAATATATTTCAATTTGATAGCTTTAGTATTGATTTCTAATCGTATTTAAGACCGAAAATTTGTCAAATTTATATTTAATCAATTCTATAAGTTTATATTTAATAAATTTTTAAATTTGATTTTATTGGAATCTTAATGTAATTTTATTATTTTTAATCGATCTTTTTTTGAAACAGAATCTTTCTTTCATATTATTATATTGCTATACATTCACTTGTACTTATGAATTTTGTATAAAATGTAAATGAAGAAATGATAGTTTTCTTTGTTTCGTCATCATTTTATTTTCTTGAGATTATATTAATTATAAATTATTAATTATTAATTCATGTAGTGTCAATCAAAATTTAATACAAAATATTTCAACATATATTAATATGATAAATCAAATATTATCAAATTATTATAAAAATTAGAAATCAATCAAACATAAAATATGAAGATTGATGAACTAGATGAATTAGTTCTCTTTATAGTATATACACAAATATAATTATTATTATTTTAAAGAAATAATTATAAAGTAATTTTATTTTATTATCTAATTTTATTTTATATTAAATAATATATAATTATAATTTAATATATAATTTTATTTTATATATATTAAATAATATGTTCAATTTAGATTTTAAATAAAAGAAATATTATGTTACTCTGAAAAATAAAATGTATTGTAAACAAATACAGACAATGTTTGGAAATGACTTTGCATTATTATGCGAAGAGATAATCGAATTCCAAAACAATGTTAATTTTATATATACATAAATAGGTATCATTAACCATCTTTATATTTAGCAGTTGGAGAAACTTGTAACAATTATTATAATTTCAAAACTAAAAAATTATATTTATAAAATTAACTTAAATT
>NW_006263428.1:165122-176869 GCF_000469605.1 Apis dorsata
TATGTATAATATAATATAATTGTAACTGAAAATTTATTTTTCATTTATTTTCAATCCTTAGTAACAATTTCCTTTAATTATAATAAATAAAATAAATAAAATAAATAAAATAAAAATTATTTATTTTATAATAAATAAAATAAATAAAAAATATTTTAATATTCCATTCTTATAATGATAATAATTAATAATTTAACAAAAAATATACTAACTTTTTAAATGAGAATTTATTCAAATCAAAATCAATTTTCATCATAGAAAGATATATCGCATTATACATATCACTTCAATTATAAATTTTATTCTATTAAATTTATTAAATTTATTAATTTCCAAATATAAAATATCATTCATGTGAAAATGAAATAAAAAAGAAAAACATTTTTATGAAATTCTTTTCTTTCTTTTGAAGTCTTTTTATGAAGTCTTCTTTTCTGAGATTTCTCTATTATAATCATGTGGTTAAATAATTTACGCATAGTGAACAAAAGAAAACACATACAATGCATAGGAAATTATGACGAGGTTTATATTCCGATGAAGAATGGATGACAGTGCCACGCGTAATAGGATATCTGATACCAGTGTTCGATGATCCGGAATAACGCCATCGTGGACTTAACTTTGATCCTTATCTGATCGACTTAATATATGCAAATTATTGTGGCTCGAGGTATTATAGGGATTAGAACACAGAAATGTGCAGATTGCGGTAACACCATAATGAAAAGAGAACAAAGTTGTTTTTGAATCTGATTTTATAATCTCTTTTTTTTTCTCAAATTGAAAGCTAATTTTTAGATTCAAGTCTGAAACTTTATGAAATTTCAAATTTTGCAATTATTTTTTTGTTTAAAATTTTTTTTTTAGAAAGGATTCAGAGATTTTTGAAGTTTTGAGTTTAGCATCTTTACTTTCTTTTTCTAATTTTATATATTATCATTTTAACTTGAATAGACATATTTAACGAATATTAAAAATAAATATAATAAATCAATTATAGAAAAAATTTTTAATTCTTCTTTTTTTTAGAAACATGTATAAAAAATATATTTTGTTCTATTTTAAACATATAAATAATAAAATTATTATTTGTTGTATCTTATACAATTAATGGGAAAATATTTTCTCATATAAAATGATAATGGAATAAAAAGATTCAAATAATAATCTGTATGCATTTTAGTAGTAAAAATGTTTTAAAAATTTAAATATGATTTTAAATTTTTTTAAAATGTTTATACAATTATTACTCAAAATAATAGAATACAAATAAATTATAAAAAAAAAGATAAGTATATATATCCAAGATAATATTTAATTTCATTATCTATAGCATTTCTTTTGTTTTTAATAATATTAAAAAATATTTAGACAAAAGTTGAATTGTTTTAATGGGTACATATTCTAATGTACTAAATTAGTAAAGTTTATTTAAACTAAAAATATACATAATTTTTAAAAATCTTATACATATATTTTGTTATTTTTAATCTTTGATCTAGATGATGATCAAATAGATTCTTTCTCTCAAACATAATATTTTTTTTAATAAAAAGAATTTATTTTATATTATTTTAAATTAAATAATCAATTATAAACTTTTATAAATTTAGTGTATGAATAATAGTATAAAGATGTAAATCAATATTTTAATTTATTCTTTCCTTGTATTTCACATTATTTTATTTCATAAAATTTTCGGTTTTTAAGATAACATTTTAATCTATAATTCATCTATATGATATATAGAATATTTAATACATCCAAACTCACATACTAATTACACACCATCAATATAAAACATTATTTTCTGAGATATTTTTGATTTTCAAATCAATTATCCTAATTATCCTAAATTCTTCATTTGCGACAAAAAAAAATAAAAAAAAATATTTTCATTAAATTTAACCATTCGTAATATTTTAAATAAAATACCATTCATACACACGCACACATATATATACCTTGCATAACTTCTCAGCAGTCGACTTATTACAAGACAAAGAAATCAAAGAGGAAAAAGCAGAAGTAGAGAAGCATGTTTGCTGGATGAGGTAAACAAATCAATGCAATTCAAAGTCGACAAACAGACTAACCAACCGCAAAAAGAAGCACGTGTAGTTGCATAGTATTGCCTGAGCGGAAACAAAATTTAGTGCCGACACGCGACCTACTACCTATCTTTCATATCTTAAGTTTCGATTCAAGAACATCAGTGTAAAACAATATAGAATTGGAGAAGTATGCTATTTGAGTGGTTGGATTATGGTAACGTATGAAATGTGAACTCTTTGATCAAGATTATCTTTTGCATATATGTGTTTGTTTTTAGTAAGAGGGGATGCATATATGTAAACAAAAGCCTAATTTTTAATCATTTCTCAGTTTTATATCATTTAATTATTTAATTAATTGATATCATAATTTTCTATAGATCAGTTTTTTCTTTACATGGTTACATTCAAAACATTCTAAATTTTCAATTATTAAGAATAAATGATATAAAGTTTTATTGTATTTTTATAACTTTTGTGATTCAAAATTTTCGAAACATAATGAATAATTTGTATAACATTTCGTAAGTTTGTAATAAAATAATAAAAATTAAATTAAATCTCTTATAAGAAAAATAATTATTATTATTACTGTATTGACCGATTATAAATCTAGATAATTTATCAAATTTTATCAAATCAAAAATTGATAAAACTTCTATTTTTGTAAAAAAATAGATAGAAAAAAAGAAAAAAAAGAAGAAAAAGATAAGCATTTTGAATTTCAAAAATTTTGAAACTTTACAAAGCTTTTATGATTTAATATTTTATGACTTAACTATAAATTAAATTTAAAATATAAATTTTTTTCGATTTAAATTAAATGGAATGACTTTGACTTTTTCAATCATTATTATTATATATTTTCAATCAAAATTATAAAATTTTTTTCTATTATTATATTTATTTTTTCATAAATAATAATTAATTATATTCAAAATCTTAAATATTCAGATTATTTTTTTTAAATATGCATATTATTAAATGATTATCTCTTCTTTGGACATTGTTCACAAAACGATTGTTAAAACAAAAAAGTTGAGTATAGTTGATATTTACAAATTAATCAGAATATATTAATCATACAAATGTTCATTCAAAATTGATGTTGAAACTAAGGATTAAAAGACAAAAAGGACTAAAGATCATTATCTTTTTAATGAAATCTATTTTCATATCTATATATAATAACATGCCCAGATAATTATCATAATCTTTGAATGAAAATTAAGTCTGGAATATGTTAATTATTTGGAAAAATAAATGTTTTAATAATTGTTGATAGCTTTTTTTTTGATATTGCTCGTTTTTCGATAGAATCATAGAAATAAAAAAAAAGAATAAAATAGAAAGTATTTATGTTTTGTTTTTTTATGCACATCTGAAGATATGTCTATTTGAGAACAAATTGTTTTCAATGTTTTTCGTAAATGAATATTGCGTCAAAAGTGTAAAAGTTTGTGTAAAATATTGTGTACTAATCGAAAATAATTGTAATTGATTTCATTTCAGCAAAACAACTTTGTGAAGAAACATGTAAAATAAATTATATTACGTAAAAACAAACTATAATATTATAATATTATAATATGAATTTATAATATCATATAATATTTACGATAATTTTATAATTTTAATAATTTTAATTTCAAATAATTTGTAAATATATTATATAGTATTTTAAATTAATACTAAATTAATAATACAATTATAATATTATATTATAATATAACAATATAACATTATATATATAAAATATATATTAATTTATATATTATTATATTATAATAAATTAAATAAATATAGTAAAAATATAATAAATTATAATAAATATAGAAAATATATAGTAGTATTTTATAATAAATTTTATTATAAGTAATAACCCAATCACGTATCACTGCTAAAAATATTTTTATTTGCAACTGCACTACTATTCTTCCATATTTTCTCTTCTTGGTATTTCATTATAATAGCAATATATCATTATAATTTTGAGCTAAAATTAAATCTAATGCTATTAAAATAATCATTAATAAAAGACATTATAAACTCTCAAAACTTTAAGCAAAATTGTCATATGAAAATGAAAATGAAAATAAAAATGTAAACTAAGGAATATTATTGAAATAAAAATAAATAAACGTTTTTGAGAATATATAAATATATAAATATCTGATTCTTTTAAAAATCTTAATATGATTAGGAATAAAATAAAAAATTTAATCTCATTACTTTCTATAAAGAATTTTTGTAAAGAATTTTGTAAAGAATTATTGTAAATATTAAATCTTAGTGAATAAAATAAAAAAAAAAATGATTTAAGAAAATTTCTCTTAACACATTCGAGATTATGAAACTGAAAGTTGGAAGATTGTGCATTTAACATAGAAAACAGAAACTGAAAAGTTTGCTTTTAAATCATATTTTATATGTTTTCTTAAAATAAATATAGAAAATTATTAGTTTATTTAATTTTACTTTAACTGAAAGCAATTATATTATATCAATTATTAATATTATATCAATGATCGTAAATGTTACTATCAAGTGTAATAAAATAACAAGAAACTACAAGAAATTACAAGAGGAAACCACATTCATTTTTGATTAGTTGTTGAGTTATTATGTGTAATATACCTAAAAAAATTTACATTAGTCTGATGTAATCTAAGTGTAGATATCGATAAGGAAACAAGCGATTTAGTATAGACCTTGAATACTTCCTTGTTATTATTTTGAGCAATAAGAATATACAAATCCGAACTTGCTTTTCTTTTGCATCATTACAGAAAACAACATTTTTAATTAATAAAATGAATCAACAAATTGTATATTAATGAAAGTAATCATTTTTCTTTTTTTATTAATAAAATAATAATAAATTAATAAATAGTATATTTTATTATTTATTGATAAAAAATCATTTTTTTTATAAAAACATTATTTTATTACATTATTTTTAATAGAAATCGAGATTAAATTTGAAAAATTTTTAAATAAATTTTAAAATAAAAAAAATATTAAATAATTTTAAAATCAAATATTAAATTTATTAATTAATTATTTTATTTAATTAGTTAATTTATTATTCAATATATGAAAATATTCAGATCATATAAATTTATAAATAGTGTTATTCCAGTTAAAAAATAATTTATTTATATATTTATNATAATTATATAAAAAAAACAATAATAAAAAAATAAATAATTTAACTAGCAATAATATTGCTAGTTATCCAATATAATGTCGGAATGTTCATTTTATTTAAAGATAAAAAAAATATTTTTTAACGAAAAAATGTTACGAAAAAAATGTTACAAAAATTATTTGGTACAAAGAAATACATTAGTACAAAGTATTTAAAAAAATAAAATATCTTTTGAAAAGAGAATTTATTATTACTAGAAAAATATTATTTAAAAAATTGAAAATATTGTAACTTAAAAATAAATATAAATATTATTTTTTATTAAAATTTTATTATCAAAATAACATTATTTATTGGATAACTGACTTTTTCAATTTCTTTTCTTTTTAATATTAAATCAAAATATTGTAATTTTATCAATTTTAATTTTTCTAAAATAAAATGAATTTGTCTTATTTATTTTATTTTAATCACATTAAAAGCAATTTTAAGTTTCAATAGAAATATATCAACATTCTTGACTAATAAACAAACATATTTTATCATTAAAATCATGCAATACATAAAAAGTATTGAATTAAAAAGTTGATTTAATCAAATCAATATACTTGAACTATAATATCCAATATTTTCACAAATACAAATACAATTCCAAATGACTCACATATCTCCAAACTAAAACAAGTATAAAATTTCTCAAACACCTATGTTCCAAGACAGACGGATGAAGTCATTCATCTGTATTCACCTATTATAGCTAACAACACTCAATTATTTCGACGATTTGGATAATTCCCCGAATCTTTCAAGAATCATCTAAAGATTGACTTCAATGATGCACATGTAAGTGAAGAGAAACATAATAGCATCATCGAATTTTCTACAGAAGATAAAACGATCTGACGCGATAAGCTTATGATAAAGTTATCCATCACCCACGGAAAGATTCCACAGGTAAATAGAAATTTCGAAGAGAATTCTAATGTATCCTAGAAATGTAAATACAAAGTATTAAAAGAGTAAGATTATTCATTATGAAATAATGAAACACTTTTTTATTGTATCTTGTAGATAAAATATGAAATATAAATATTTTATTCTTAAAATATATTTTTTTAGATTTTTATTAATTATTTTTATAATGTAGAAATTATATGAAATAATAAAATATTTTTTTTACTATATTATTATTATATTTTACTATATATTATTTTAATATATATTTATTATGATTTATCTATTTCTTTATTATTCTAAAATATATGATATAAAATATAAAACTATTTTATAAATTGACTTTCAAAGAAATTTTTTTTTATAATGTAAAAATTAAAATTCAAAATTTATTTCATATTTAAATTAAATTATTTAAATTAATAAATTTTTAATTTTTTAGTGAAGAATTAGGATTTTTTTAAAATTGTTGCAATTCATACGCAAAATAGAAAAGATTTTGATTTATTATTTTATTAATTTTTAAATTGTTTAAAAAATATAAATCGATTTTTAAAAAAATTAATTTTTTATTAAAGAAATACTTTATATCCGTGATTTAAGTTAAATAACATAATAAGATTAAATAACATAATTAAATAACATTTTATTATTTTTATTTTTATTTTTCTTGCAAATAAATTTTCTATTTGATTCTATTGAATTTTTCTATTGAAAAATTAACAATATTTTTTTTTTCAAATTTAACTGGTTGAAATCTAAAGGAAAAAATATTTATTTCATTAACAATTAAACACATGAATTTGAAACTCTAAATTAATTTTCCATTTTTATAAAATCAAGTATAATATTATTTTCGAAATTTAATCATTATATATATAATTATAGCTTATATATTATATAATAATTGAAAAATTTGAACAAAATTATGTTATTTTATTAACAAATAATAGATACGAATTTATTCTTCTATATTAATTTTCCATTTTATTTGTAAAATTCAACATTCATTTATTAGTTATTATAACGATAAATTTAACGATCAATTGCTTGAATAAATTTTACAATTAATTTCCTTCATCAACAATTAACGATTAATTTCATCAACTAATCAAATAAATTATCAATTATCAATCAACTATATCAATTTTATTATTTTATGAGCTTTAGTTAATTAATTTTTTTCATTTGTAAGCCTTAATCAATTAATCAAATTAAAAATTTTAATCGATTAATGCTAAACTTGTATTAATAAACTTTATATTCTTATATTTCCATATATATATTCCGGATATTTACCAACCTTCCAGATCCAAAATGAGGCATCATTGTCTTCGATCAATTCCGTAACGATCAACGAATGTCGGAAAGAGGATTTACAGGTTCATGATCGGAGCATACGAAAAAAGATTAAAAAAAACTCGAAAAAGTTCCCGTTGGTGTTGTATCGAGGAGGAAAGGAGACCCAGTATCACGCCGGAAGAATTTAGTCGTGGTCTCTGCCGGCGTGGTTATTATCCTTTCCTTAACGTTCCTCGCATTCGCGTTCGCCTACCCACGCGAGTCGACCGCCCCTTTAACATCGCCGGTATTCGCCTGATTTATGAATGCTCTGGCTATATTTAACAGCGTGTTCGCCATTGAAGACATGCCTCAGGCAACGAGGCGAGCCGGTACCAGGCAGAGGAGAAAAGATGTCGCTTACGGGAGATGTTAGGGTAGGTAGAATCACGTAGTGCACGTAATCCCACGTAATGCAGGATATTCTACGCGATATCCGGTGCACCATGTGACGGATAGCCAATGTTTGGATTAAACTGCTTTCTTTGGTTATATAGTATAATCAAGTTGAAAAGTAATTAAATTAACTTTTACATAGATCGCAATATCGTTAAACATTTGTAATATAATATGAGATTATAAATAATGAACAAATTTATTATTTTCTTTTAAACTATAAATGTAATACAATAATATAATTTTATTTTACATAAAAATTGTATTTTATACTTCATTGTAAGTAGAATCAAGAATGATAAATATAATATATTACATATTTCAAATCGTATAATATTATACGATAATATACGATACGAAAAATTTAGAATATATTCATCCATAGCAAACAATATTTATATACAAATAAATAATAAACATATATAGTAAACAAAATAATTTTTTCTTGTTAATTAATTAATTAAAATTATAATACAAATATTTTCTTTGCAAATAATATTATTTCTATTTTTTAATTTTTAATTTGATTTTTTTTTAAATAATACTGACGTATTTAACAATAACTGAATACTTATTTAATGATTTAAACATTAAAGTTAAAATTTATAATTTAAATCCAATAGAATAGAAAAGATTGTAATACTGACAATCAATGTAATTAATAAGAAAAAATAGAGAATATTATCATTTTTTTTGTTTTTGTTTTGGTCATCAAATATAAAATTGATAAATTAATTGTTTTTTTATAGTTAAAAATAAAATTATTATTTGTAATATAAAATGTTATAATATAAAACATCAAACTCATTAATATTAAATCGATCTGATATGAATTTAAATAAAAAAAATAATTTAAATTTTTTTATATAAGAAAAAAGTATAAAAACTTAATAGTTAATAACTTCAGTATTAACATATATAAAAACATGTGGATCTGAAACGTTAAAAAATATTAAAAAGAGATATTTTAAGAAATATTTATTTATATATTATTAATCCATATAATTAAATTATTATTATTTCGTTATGTTTCTAATTCATAATAACGAATATTTTTTTCTAAAAATTCTACTGGATTTTTTTACAAATTTTTTCAAATACTTTTTTACAAATATTTTTTTATTTTTTCACAATGTACATAATTAAAATTTTTTTTATTTATTTCATATCATATCAATTTAATATTCTTTTATTGATATAATAATATGTTAATACAATACTTCTAATGAATTTCGTATTACATTTAACAAAAGAATTTTTGCCAAAATAATACTATATCTCATTTCCAAAAATATATTGAATTAACAATATATTAATGATATACTTGTTCTCAGATCGTGAATTTTTAGCCAAAAAATAAATAATATATATTTTGTTATCTATTATAATATTCACTTAGATACCTATGATTATTATTATTTTTCTTTATTTTAATTTATTTTTCTTTTCAAAATTAAAAATATCAATGAAATCGATTCACTATAATGATTCCAACTATACACATGACAAAAATATTCATAGCAATTTCGACAGCAGATCTATAAATTTATTTTTGTGTTGACCGATTTATTTTGTGTGATCCGATGCGATATATTAATGTCAAAAAAATATATTTTGAGTAAAATGAACAATTTTTATGAATACGTATTATAAAATACTAAATTTATATTTATAAAGTGTTATATATGTCGTAAATATCGTAAATTGTCTTTAGAGGATTGATTTTAGAAATCAAAATAAACAACAATAATAAATAATATATAAAAAAAATTAAAATTTATTTATTAAATTATAAATTTAAATTCACTTGTTGTTAGAGAAAACAAGAAAAAATTAGAGTAAGATGGCTTTGTCTCTCTATTTATATTACTCTATTCTTTTTATATAATAATAAATAAATAATAATAAACTTAATTGATTATTTAATTAATAGACTTTATTCGGTATTTTTATATATCAACTTTAATTATAATGAATTAGAAAAGACATTTTAAAATGAATATATCCTAAATATATTAATCTATATCTATTAATATATGTTTCTATATTTCCATTAATTGTCACATATTTGTAATATTCTACTAAAGTTTCGAAATATATCAAAAAACTGAAATTTTTATTTATTATACAAATATTATACAAATATTTATTTGTATTATTTTTTTTAGGAAAAATAAATTAGAATCTAATTCTAGAATCTTAAAAACATATAATTTTTATTTAATTTTATTTAAAAGGATTACAAGTTACATTTATTTAAAAATTAGATAAAACTTCAAATATTTTAATATATCTTGAAAAATAAAAAAATATTAAATATATTTTTACATTTTTTTTTATTAGATTTTATTAGATTTATTAGATTTATTAGATTTATTAGATTTTAATTAAAAAAGATATTATGAAAATGGAATAAATATGAAAAAAATAAAAAAAATTATTTAATTACATAAAATCTTTATCAATTACATAGTTATTTTATATAGTTATACATATTTTACATAATCAATTTACATAGTTATTTTGGTTTATATTTTGTTACATTCATAAATTGTTATAAAACTGTTAGAATTGTATTTTTATAATTTTTTAATTAATGAATTATCCATATTGATATAATTTTATTTTCTTCTAACTTCTAAATTTTATAAAAAAAAATTTTTTTTGTATTTTTATCTTAATATATAAATTTTATAGAATTATGAACTGTTTTTTATAAATAATAATCTATGAAGATGAATTTTAAAAGATCATGATTTTTACTGTATATAGTATATGAATAGTTAAATTAAAAGTTTCAATGATATAAAGAGTATATTTAAAATTTTTTAAATAATTAAAATAGAAGAATATTTCAAATCAAATTTTATATAAAATTTATAAAAATTTTATATAAAACAGCAAATATTAAAAATTATTTATTGAAAGAAAGAATAATAAATAAAAAATTAAATATACAAAAAATGTTATCAATATTTTTTTACTTTGATCTTTCTTAAAAATTAATATTATTAAAACATTAAAAGAAAAATTATCATAATAAGAAAATAATAGAATTATTTCAATTAATCATTTTATTTTAAAAAACATTATAATTGATCAAAACATCAAAACATCATTTCTTAAACATTCTATATTAAATAAAATTCAAAATTTCCAGAATTTGAAAAAACTTCATGAAAATTTTAAATTTATCTCTATATTCCAAAGTTGTTCATTAATAATGTATTCATTTCAATATATTATCAATTAGCAATCATGTGATTATATTTATTACAGATAAAATTATGATTTCTTTAACAGAATCGATTGAAAAAATTAAAAAATTAAAAAAATACAATTTTTTTAACTAAAAAAACAATAAAATTATTTTGACATATAAAAATTAAATATATAGTATCTTAATAAAAACATTAAAACAAAATTTTCAATATTTTTAACATTTGGCATTTGGTAATAATTTTTAATAGCTCTATCAGATTCTATTAACTCTTACTTTCATTAATTACTAAAATATATATATAAGTACATAATAATAATTCGTGTTTGCTTCCTTTAAATGCTGTATTTTAATTGCATGTTATATATCTTTTTCAATATATATAGTGTACACTATTTCATCATATTCTTTATTTTTTTATTTGATTTTATTTAATTTTTTTTTTGATTTTATCAAATATTCAGAATTTTTTTTTTAAATTAGCTATTGCGATGACTGAAAAAGCGCATATTTACAGTAAATTTTTCACTTTAAGAAATTCTCAATTGAATTTATATCAAGAGAGTTGCCATATATAAAATATAAAAAATAATAAAATATTATATATAATATATAATTAAATATATAA
>NW_006263428.1:177622-182384 GCF_000469605.1 Apis dorsata
TTATATATTAATATAATTCATTTCATTTTTTTAAACAAATAATAAGTATATAAAAATTTTATTAAAAACCCAGTTTATTACTTAATAATATATTTTCTGTTTATATACATTTTCTATTATGTAATAAAATATATATTGATCGAAAGTTATAATCATTTTGTATATTTAATGATATAAAATGAATATATAGAAACTTAATTTAATTTTACCATTATAATATAATTCCACATTAAAGTTAAATAAATTAATAATATATGAATTTTTTTTTAGTTACTGTAAACGTAAATTGCAGAAAGAAAAATAACTTCGTATAAGAAAAATGAAAATTTAAATAAATTATAACATAATTAACGTTAAAAGTATTATATTCAAGTTTTAAATACTCTTTGAAAAAATCTACAAATCTGATGATTCATTTTATAATAATACCTTGCCAAAAATATTTTCCAAAATCATTAACAATCTTACGTCACCGATAATATATGTCCAACATATACTCTGGCTCGTGTAGTTTCTTTTCATCGCTTACTCCATGTTAAAACAAAAATTTTTTTTAATTCATCTTCACATATGACTTTATGTTTTCTTTTCAATCATTTCCAACAACACAAAGACACTTGAAACATTGTTAAAAATCTACGACCAGCCAAATAACAATAAAAACAAACCAATTTTTCTCCACATTACAAATATTCTTTCAAAACAAAGATATCCGAGACAACGATTACCAAACAGCTTACTTTCGTCTAAAGTCTGACCATTATTTAGCAATGAGAAGACAAAAGCAATCGGTTTCGTTTTCAATGAATGTAGAGATATAGAAGGAACGTACTAACCAATGAGTCAAAAATCGTCGTATATAGTAGCACCCGGCAATGGATCATCCTTTCCATTTATCTGAAGTTGATTTGTGCAACTGTATTCAAATCTCGTCCAGACTTCATTTTCATATCTTCCTTATGAAGGAACTTCTCTTCTTTATTCAGAAACTATGGTCGTGACAGTGGCAATTATCCAAACAACCTCATCAATCTTGTCTTCCATAATTCTTTCGGTGACGATATATAGTATATGTCCGTAGTCTGGGTGAGCATGATATTTGCATCTATAATAATGACACCATCTAAATGGTTACATTTACACGTAATAGTCTTCTTCTCTAGGAATAGGAATCGATTAGATGGATAATATTATCCATATAGTAGATCATTAATTATAATTTCGTCCATTGAATATCGGACTTATATTAATGTATTCAATGGTAAATCAATTCGATAGATGTAAATAGATGTAAATGTTTGAAAGAGTGGTTCATAAATGTTTTGGTGTAAGATATTGTGCGTAATGAAAAGAAATGAAGAAATGCGAAAGAAAAAATATTTGATATTGGAGATTGTTGGATAAATGAAAAGTATAGTAATTTTTAGTATTAATGAATCCGAGAATTTTATTCGAATATAATCTTATAATCTAATTATCATAAATATCAATATGTTACTTTTGAAATTTTGAATAAATAGCTTTTATTGAAATTATAAAACTTTACGTGAATTTAATTTAAATCAAAATTAAAAAATAAAATAATTGTTTGATTTTTTTCAATTTTAACGATATCGTTATAGATTTTTTTTCTTAAAAGCTTTATTATTATTAAAACAAAAAAGTAATCAGGGAGAGAATTATATTAATATATATAATTAAATTATAATTATATCATAAAAATATTGCATTAAAAAATATATAAATATCAAATATTAATATATTATTATTGGAAATTTATTTATCATATAATATAAATATAAATTAATTGATAAATTTTAGATATTAAATTGAATTAAAAAGAAAAAATATTATATTTTTATTTATTTATATATATATAATGAAAAAACGTTTTTGTAATAAAATATTTTAGTTTTTTGAGTTTTTTGAAACTTTATTTAATGAAATAAAACTTTTAATAAAATATTTATAATAACATTGTTAAAATTGAAAACAATCAATAAATTACACAAAATTTTAATGATTTAAATTATAAATCTTATACATCTTATATATCTTAAACATGATATACATTAAAAATATGATAAATATGATATACATTATTCCAAAAATAAAAAATTATCGAAATTGTTAATAAAAAATTATTAAAACCATGTTTCTATGAATAAATTGAAAATCATCAAAATTTCCATTAATATCTAATGTCATGTTTTAAAACTAAAAATTATCATAGAAATGCAAATGATAATTAAAAAACATAAGATATAAGATCATGTTACTAGTAAAGTCATTTGAAAATCACAAAATCTAGAGATCTTGATCTAATCATTATCGTTAAAATTATATTGATCCCGTGTATATATGTATAAAAATAATTTGGAAGAGGAATAATATTTCAAAATCAAGAAGAGTTACATAATCAATGCAATTAGTATTCAATGTCATTTAAAGATAAGATCTCGTCATTAATTATTAAAATAATTTTATTATTACAAGAAATTAGATCATATTATGTAATTTTATATTATTGATATTACATATTTAAATATATTAAATAATTGTATTTTTTTTTGTATACATTTATAATAATTTATACATATTTTTATGTATTTATTTCTAATGAGTTTTTAATATGTATTTTAATATACGAGAAAAAATAATATTTAAATAATTTAATGTTATTATATAATTATTTAATAAAGTACATTATTTTTAATAGAGTAATATTATAAAATGATAGAAAAAAAGTTTCTTTTATTTAAATATATAAAAAATGATCAAGAATATAAAATAACAATCACGAACAACAATCTTTTAAAAGCAAACATATTTTATAAATACAAATTGCAAAAACATTTGATTTCTTCAAGATATGTTATTTTTTTTCGCTTTATATATAAATACATAAATTTTTATAAATTTTTAATAAAAAAATAAATCGCATAAATATAAAATAAATTTATATATCATATTTATGAAAATATATTTTATAATAATAGATATTTTTAAAAAAGAAATTTATATTCAAGAGAATCCAACGTTAACTCTCTGATTACCATAAGTTACATGTAGCAGACTTAAAACAAGCTTTCTTATCATCATAACACAAATCAGAGTATCTAAGATGTTTAAAAAAAATCCGAACCAAAGAGTCGGAACAAACGTTCATTCTTGTTGCCCAAAATACAATTTATACCTTTACAAGAATGCCGCCTCGCAGACAACGATAACGATACTGTTAAAAAAAATCGCTATCTTTAAAGTACCTCTTCTCGTTCATGTTTTTAAGGATCTAAAGCGAATGTAGCTCTTCATTCTTACGGATTTCCGATCTCGCGATAAAGTTTCCGGTTATGGAAGATCCAGTTTTCCGGAAAACGATGGAACAAATTTCGAATGAAAATAACAATCACGAGAAACACCGAAATATGTTCTTGTTCACGTTTGTAAATCGCAGTCTGATTACATATGAAATTTGCATACATAAGTATCCCAAATTCCAACCAAATTGCTACGGTGAAACTTGCATTAAAAATCTGCATCCGGCTTGTATATATGAACTCATAAATCTGTTTCGTTTATAATATTTTTATATTCAAATAATATTTTATTTTTAATATAAATGTTTATATATATCTTGTTTATTAATTTATAAATTTAATAATTATTATTATCTTGAATATATTAAATAATAAAATTATATTTTTTCTTATTCATTATATTTATATTAATTATGAGACTATTTATGTTTTATTTTGTTTACTATCTTTGAAAATTTAATATTATTCTCAGGAATATATTTATTGAATAATAAAATTATATTTTTGTATATTTTATTCATTTATATCTTATTTATATTATTTTTTATATATTACTTTATTAATTTTTAAAAATTTAACAACTATTATTTCAGGACAATAATAAATGTATTTCTTAATAATCAATTTATTATATAGAATAATCGGTAAATGATATAATCAGAAAGAATAAGTTACAATGAGATATAGACCAAGATATAGTTAAGTGCACGTATACCCGGCAAATATTTAAAATGTTTCCTCGAAAACAAAACTTTATCTTAAAAAATTTTATTTTTGGCACTAACATTTTATTACATTTTTAAAAATACATTATTTACATTTATGAAGATATATCGATTCAATTAATTTAAAATTACAAAATAAATCATAAAATGAATTTTAATAAAAAATTTGTATAATTTAATTTCTTTCAAACACTTTTTATCATCAAAATTTGTTTCATTATCTTAGAAAAACATTTTATTTTATAATGAAATTAAAATATTATTAAATTTATATTTTTTTCTATAAATTAATTATTCTTTTTGTATTTGTGACACAAATTTAAATATTTTAAATAATCATAATTATTTAAATAATCATAATTATTTAATTAAATAATCATAATTAAGTTTTTAAATAATTTAATAAAGGAAAAAAAATTTTGAACGAATGTAAATGACCTTGAATGACCTTGCAAGACCAACGTACTACCAGAAGTCAATGAACTTGTCTCAAAGTAGGCTACACACCTAAAGACAGAAATACTTTTTAAGTAACAAAAAAAAATTATAAAAATATCAAAATATATCAATGATAATTGAAATATGTTCAACAGAATTTCAAATTTTTGATAAGAAAAAACAAAATTTATAATACTGAAAACACAAAAATGCGTACAAATATTAAATATTGATATAAGGATTATAACAGAATAAATTTTATTCAAAATATTTTTTTTT
>NW_006263428.1:182455-184196 GCF_000469605.1 Apis dorsata
TTAAAAAGTCACTAATTTCTTATTTGCAATTATTTATTATAAAAAATTTCATACTAAAAATATTAGCACTTATTTCTTTCAATAGCTATATGATAATATAATAAAGGAATAGGAAAGGAAAAATATATGGTAAAATTGAAAAAATATTAAATAATATATTTTATTTTAAATTTGAAAAAATTTTAACATTTTATTAATATTTCATTAGTATTTTCACTTTAATTTATAAAAAATATATTTTATTTAATAAAAAATACATTCTTATCTAATTATAATCTAATTATGAAAAGGAAAAGAAAGACAACTTGTAATTTGTCTCTACCAAAAGAAAATTCTGAAAAAAAACATTAAAAAATATTGATTTAAAAAACAATTTATTATTTAAAAAATATTATTATGCATTGTTAAATAATATTATAACAATTTTATTTTAATTACAAAATTTTCATAAAATGAATAATCAAAGAAAGATAAATATTAACTCAAAATTTTCACTATTAAATATTACTATAACTATTAAATATTACGATACGAATAAAACTAATGTATCCACTAAAAAATCTACAAAATAATTATTAATTTCTTTGCTTCCAAACAACATATAAATAAAAACGGATCATAAAAAACATCGCAATTTCTAACTTTTATGATTGTTGATATAATATACGTAAATATTTACGCCTTTTTTTTATTTCGTAAAAAGTATCGTAATATGAAAGTTGAAATCAAGCAGAATAATTTTTTTTAATTTCGGAATCCGAAATGTGCCTGGTGAAAATAACGCGGACAATAGAAGGTGAAATCAATATCAATATAAAGATTCTGATGTAATGGCAAACAAGCGAGATCGGCTACAAGACATATCGGCGTGAATATGAGAACAACTCGAAAAATAAGTAACCTGACCGTTGGGCACAAAGTTGAATAATGAATTTTTTATAGCATACTCGTATTTTTTATAGCAATTAGTAATAGAAATATGACGCAAGTAAATTTAAATATTAATAAACCAGATTCGAATTGTTTATAAGAATTATTTATAAATAAACTGCAGACGTTTATATACGATAAATAAGCTTAAAAAATAAATAAAGATACTATAAAAAATATGAAAAATATGGAAATATATCCGAGGAATATATAAGTTTAAAATTATATTTTCCAATATACGTTAAAAGATAAAATATTTTAGTTTTATTATAAATTTGGCAATAAACAGTTTACTTCTTATTTTTATTAATAATGATATTGAAAATTTATCTAATGTGCAATAAAGATTTCATAATATTATTTATTTTATAAATTTATTGTATAAAATATATTAATTTTAAATATTATAAATATTAAATTAACATTATAAATTTGGCAATAAATATTTTATTCTTTATTGTCACTAATGATAATATTGTATATTCAAAGCTAGCTTTTAAAGAATATTATCTATTGTTGCGATAATCAATTGAACTGAACAAATTCGAAATATAAACTGTTATATCTAACGTTTAATTAATTCAAGAATGCAAAAATATAGTTTGATCTGATATATAATCAGCATTGAATATATATGTATATATATATATATATATATATATATGATAATATATATATCATCAATAATATATAATTGAAAATTAATCGATAAAATTAATTTGATGAGATATTCTATATAAACTTGACATAATACACGCATATAGAAAATAATATATGCGTAATATATTTATATTCTTCTACATATTTTTAA
>NW_006263428.1:184259-192872 GCF_000469605.1 Apis dorsata
ATATAAAAACATATGTATTATATAATAAATGTGAAATAAAAAATATTTTTAGAATTCTTTAATTAAAAAATATAATTTATGTTTTCACATTATTTTATATAACTTTTATAAAAATATGCATTTATATAAATATTTACAAATTATTTATAAATACATACTCTTAAAAAAATAACTCTTAATTTTAAAATTTTTTAAAAAATAAACAAATGATTCACATAAATTATAAAATTCATATAAATTAATGTATCGAAATCATATTATATGTAAATACTATTTTACAAATACAATTAATGAATTATATATCGAAATATATTGTATAAGTAAATACAATATTTATATCAAGATTATTTATATTTCGAATTTAGATTTCGAAAAAAAAAACAATATTTTCATATAGACTTAAATCTCAAATGACAAATGTAAATTCTATAAACCAAGAATTGGAAATAATATTTGCTAATTGAAATATTGAAATATTCAATAAAAATAAGTTTCAAATAAGATTAATTTTGAAAATTTCGATCAATTTTGATAAACTTGAAAAAACGATTTTATTGTAAATCAATATTTAATATATTATAAGATATCTTGTTTAAAAATAAATATTTAAAAATATTATGATTATAATAATAATTATTAATTCAAAAATATATATATTGAGTTATTAAATATATATATTTTATCTTTGCAAAATAATCGAAAAATTCATATTTCCATTTTTGTTCTATAGATATAATAAATTTAATAAAATAAAAAATTAAAAGTAAATATTTTAGAACATAAATTTAATTTGATATTTAATTATCTTTCTTAATAAATATTTTTAATCGATTATTACAATTGAAAGAATAACGGCAATATTACTTTTTAAGTTTTTAATGATATTCTCTTAATTATTCTCTATGTTTTAATTTTCTCTATATTCCATTTTTTCATTTATAAAAAAAATCAATATTATATTAAAATAGAAAAATATAAAGAATATATATTTAAAAAAATGATAAAAATCAATAATTAAAAGTCACAAAATCATTGCAAATCTTTTCAGTCTTAAAAATCACAATCTATCATAATTGAAAAACATAATTTTAACAAAGAATAATATGATCTTAAAGAATAAAATAATCTTTAAAAAATCTTGAAAAATAAATGAACAAATATAATTTAATTTAAAAAATTAAAAATCTTCTTTTATATAAGATCAATGCAAAGAATATATATATGGAAGAATGAATCTTCCATATTGTATTCCTCTTGAAGTTATTAAACTTTTATTTGAAAAATCTATCACCAATAATTTCAAAGATACTCGTAAACTTTATGTCGTTCAATTCGAAACACATATCCAATATATAATTCCACTAAAATATCCTCAATCCTCTCTTAGTCATCCGATTCACGATAATACCTATCAAAATTTCAAAAATTATTTCTCTCATTTGTACGAAATTTCCTTTCTTCATTTTACCACTTGTACATATGATCATCGCGAATATTTCGCATGTACAAGAAAAAGCTCGTCCAACTATATTTTTTTCCTCCAATACCGGCTTTGTTGCTAACTTCTGGCGACACAATGTTGCCAGCCATGATATAATCTACCGTGTTAATATTTGGCCAGATACGCTCAGCACGCGATTCGATTTAAAGTAATCTCATAAAGCAGGAGAACCCCTGCACGGGATCCCCTAAGAAAATAACGAAGCATTCATCCACGATTTATTTTCGGGAACACGAAATCCAAGGCTCTTGGAGGGAGGATAGACGGTAGTCGCGATCGAGATATTTGCATCATAATTTTTCCTTAGATTTTTTACAAATATTATTTTTCAAATATCGTTGATTAAAATGAAAAAATGAAAAAATTTATTTTTTCTTTTTTATTGACCAAAGAATTCTGAAGACTGATGAAAAAATTTATTTTTCTTTTCATCAATATTTTAATCGAAAAGAATTTAATTAATTTAACATATAATAAATATGAAAAAGACGAATTTTTTGAAATGAAATAATAGATACAATTAATGGAAAAAATATTAAAAATATTAAATATAGTAAAATTTTGATCTATTATTTTATTTATCTATTTATTTATTTATTACCTATGAAGAATAAAAGCTAATTAATAAAAATTAATTAAAAAAAAATATTAAAATAATTTATACAAATGATGAATTTTTAATTAACTTTTAATTAAATAGCTTTTTATTAATTCACAATTTTAATTCATAAATTCAATATTTAATTGTTATTAATTTTTTAATATCAATTAATTTAAAAAAAAAGCTAAATTTGAATTTCTTAATTTTCTAGAAGATAATTGAATTTTACAAATTACTTTTTTATGATATCTTATCTTTAATTTTTTAATAAAATACAGCAAGTAATCATTTCCGATAGTCAGAACATAATGTGATGTTAGAACAAAACCATGTAATTGTTATATCATGTAATCAAACGTGTTCACAATAAGACTTTCTTTATAAGTAACGTAGATAATCGTATCTGAGCATAATATGTTTACAAGCTAATTGTCGTATCGTGTCAAACTCTGTCAACAGTCAGAGTATGTGTTTACCCTAAACTTTTATTTACAATGCTTGTGTTCTCAAAAAATTCCTTTCTTGAATTGAGAGGATCACAGTTTCTCAATGGAACATAACAATAACCAATAATATCGCAGTCAATGCCTGAATCGTGAAATGAACTCCCAAGGAAAAGTTAGAGGAAAATTCCTCGAATTAGAATGATGTCGGTTGCCATATCTGAGTCAGTCGTATTTGAAATATATCACCTTTAGAATCAGGCTCCGCTAGATTAAAGTATGTGAAAAATACAAATATAATGTTGACTAAATTCTCAGAAACGATAATCTTTTGAGATAATACTATCCTTTGTTTATGCTTAATAAAGATCTGTGAATGATAATAAAACAGAAAATATAACAAAAAGAAATTTCTATGAAAAATTTCTCCGAATAAGTTGTTTATAAATCTTGCGAGCAATAAATGCTCACGAACAAAAACAAATATCAAAAACTCGTATATAAAAAGTGTTTGAAAAGATTATTGAAATTTATTTATTGATAATAAGTAATGTTGATTAATAAATAACGAAATGAAATAAGATAGAAATAATGCTTTGTCTCCATCATTTTTTTAAGTCTCACTTTATTTAACGCAAACTTATAAAAATAATAAGTTAATGAATAAGTCTTAATCAATATTTTTTGTATATCAATTTTTCTAGAATCAATACATTAATCTTTTATATTATATAAAATCTTTTTAAAATAAAAATTTGTAATAGATCATATCTTTCAAACATACCAAGAATATCCTAAAAATCCCAAGTCGCAAATCGACTGTTAAACCCATTCACCCCGATATCTAATTCGCCATGAAGGCGAATTTATGAGCAATCGTTCACCGTATATACGCCGCGCCAGTTCCGTACGCAGCGAGTAACTTGTGCAGGTAGCGAAGTGGACGCCGATTATTTATAGTCGCTCGCACTTACAAATGCAACGTGCTTGTGCGCATCACGAGGAGGTCTTCTCAATAGCATCGGCTTTTACTTTCCAGGCAAAATACAGATGTGAGCAATGCGCCACCATGACATCAGAATGGAGCAAAACAGGCCTAACGCACCTGTCCACGTGTCTCATGTCTACCGTAAGAAAATACGATTAAATTATCTCGGGAAAAGCGATGAAATTATCCTCATGCTCAACATCTTTGACTTCATGCTCACATCTTTGATCTCAGACTTTGATTTTTTACTGCGCGTATCCTTATCCAAGATGGGACGTAACAGCATAGCGATTGAAGATTGGTCGTGTAATGATTATATGTTCTTATGTAACTGTTGAATAACAACAGAAGTACATAAATTATTGGAAATCTATATTCAAGAAAGAAGAATTCTTGCAAATTATTAGACTGCGTGATTTGATTAAATAAAAGAATATGAAAAGATGATAATATTTTTAATAATTTTGCAATTTAGTAATTTTTAAATTGCAGTAATTTTAATTTTTCTTTTTTTTTATATATTTATGAACGTTAAATTAAAATGTTAGATATGTTATAACATATTCTTTTCAAAATATTATATATTCTTTTAATATTTTTTTAAATCTAAAATAGAATTTTTTTATATAATATTTATAACTAATAACATACTTTAACGAAATTATCAAAAAATAAAAATTTTAAAAATAGCAATATCCCAATTATAAAATAAATAATTATTTGATTTATTAATTATATAAATATCGCAATTCATATTGTTATCAATCACAATCGAATATTCATAAATAAAAATTTGATTTTGAAAGAATTGATAGTGGAAGCTATGTTGATTGGATTTTTTTTTTTGGTTTCTTGGTAAATGCTAAAAGTTTTTAAAATCTTAAGTTTTCTTTAATTTTCTTTATAATGGAAGTATTGAATATTTTATAATTCGATAATTATTTAATAATTTTTGCAAAAATATTTAATCATTTTTTATTACACTTTTCAAATATGATGGATATATTTATATATATATAACATTTAAATATTCGTGAAAGATGTAAATAATATGTTGCAATTTATATGAAAATTGTACAATAAAATTGTATCCTTTATAAACAATTTGATAAATCTTCTTTTAAATGCATATTTTATATTTTAAGAGATACATATAGTTTTGAAATATTTAAGATCATATATTTTTTATACATGAATTATTTACATCTTAACTTCGTCTTTTTTGCAAAAGTACAATATAAATGATATAATATAAAATATTTTATAAATATTCTTAATGCTAAAATTTTATTATATATAATGATTAAAAATATAGAAATAGTAAAAACATTTATGTAGAAATATTTTTTTAATTTTCTAATTTTATTGATCTAAATATTTAGATAATTTAAAGAAAAAAAAAAGAAAAATATAATATATAAATAATAATGTAAAAAAACTAAATATTTTTATTTTTATTCTTCTTCAAATTAATTAATTGTCAATAAATAAATTAAGAAATATATAATAAACATCAATACTTTATAACTTTTATTTAATTAAAAAAAAATCTATAAATCTTTAAATATAGATAAAAAGTATAGATCAAAAAATTAAAATTAAATTTTTTTTTCATAATCTTTTTTCAATTTTAATATTAAAATTCAAAATTAATGTTACAGATATTATTAATAATTTCATTTATTTTGGAAGATTATTGCAAAAGAAGTTTCTAATATAACAAAATCGTAACTATCTTTTAAATAGTTAAATTTTATAATTAAAATAGAATTTGATTTCAAACTTTTAATTAGAAATGTAATTTTCAAAATATTTTTTAAAATTCTCCAACAATAATCTTACATTTTTCAAAATATCTTTATATGTTTTAGATAAAAAAAAAGCTCGATAATATTCGTAAAAGTGATTCTTGCTGTATAGACGATTAATAATAATACAACTGATAATAATTTCTTTTTTTTTAGTATCATTAGTAGTATCATCATAGTAGAAATGTTTTGGAATAAGTTATGTATTCGGCATAATTACTTATTATTTATATAAAATGTATTTTATTTTAATTTATTATCTTATCTCCTAAATTGCATTATTAAAAAAAATATTTATATTTTTTATGTTTCAAAGAGAACATTTTATGATTTATTCTCAAATTTGTTTATATAGAGATATTTTCGAGATTTCAAGATGATCTTTGTTTTTTTTAATGAAACTATATACTTTTATTTATTCTGAATTGTAATCCATTCGAAACGAATTCATTGATGTATATGTTAATATATTCGTCTTTGAAAATCATTCAAGATCATTTATTCTCATTCAAAATTTACCTTTGTTAATTGTATAGAAATTATTCTTATATCCTATGTTCAAAAGAATATTTTGTACGATGCAATAATTTATTCTATTCCTAAATAACATTCCACTTTTTTAAAAATAATTTGTTGATAGATATTTTCTATTCAGATATAAAAATCAATCAGTTTTTCTTAAAAATTTTTTTATTTTGTGTTGCCTTATGGATAGATTAAAAAAATTTAAAGTAAATACTGTAAAATAATAATTTTAATAATAAATATTTCATATGTAAAATTATGTAAATAAATATAATAAATGTCGATTAATACTATACATTACGTTAATGACTTCTAAATACATTACGTTAATTCGAAAATAAGAAAAATCTTCGAATCTAAATAAAACAAAATTTAAACATTTTGTAAATAACTTTGAATGATCTTCAAAAATTAATATAATTGTCAATGAATTTGTTTCGAAATGAATTATAATTTTGATTAAATAAAAACATATAATTTCATTTAAAAAAATAAAAATCATCTTGAGATCTCGAAAATTAGTCATCAAAAGATGTTTTCATAGAAATAATAAATTTTATATAAATTTTATTGAATAATACATAATTTAAGTAATAATTGTATGGATAAATTAAAATGAGATATCTTCTATATTTTTCTCTATATTATTTTATAAAATGTTATTTTAAGATATCTAATATAATAATAATTCTGGAAAAGATAATTATTTAAAAATATCGTCTTCTCTATTTTAATGATTTTAATGATTTTGAAATATATTAGCAAGATTATCATTGTGAATAACTTTTTTTATACATATGATTGTTGCTCAGCCTTAATTTCCGAGATATTTACAAAAAAATTTGATAAACTTTAATTTGTAATTTATAGTGCATATATTCTATTTCTTATGACAGATATTGTTTCTACTTAAAAATTTAATATATAATTCTTCCAAATTAATAATTTATGAACAATAAATATATATATATATAGCAAAAATAATAAGATTACTTGAAAACTAAGAAATTTAATCATAATGAAATTATGAATTTATAATGCATTTAATAATTGTGATAAATTGATACAAGTTTTAAAAAAAGATTTCAAATGAAAATAATTTCATTATAAGAAATTGTATAAAATTATAAAAACTAATTTAATCTGTAACATTAATTTTTCTTTTTCATTGCTTAACTTAAACTGTATAGGAATGCTATTAAGCAATAAAATTTAACTTAATTCAATTTAATCTAATCTAATTCATAATCTAATAATTTTTTTACTTCATTATCTAGATTAAATATATAAAAAAACAAATAAATAAACTAATAAAACTTAATATAAATTAATCTAATTTATAACTCATAAATTTTTTTTATTATGTAAATTATATTATAAAAAAATATGTTTAAACGATTGCTTATGTCAAAATTCATACCGAATATATTCACAAGTTAAAACAAATTTTTTGCAAATATCTTAGAAACTAAAATTGAATGATAAAAACATATAGAAAAAAAGGATGTATAGAAAATATATAAAAAAAAAAATTATTCGGAATGATGATTTTTTCAAAGTTATTTAACAGTGAGGAGGCCATTTCAATAATTATCATAAAATACTTTTATACAGATCCAAAGTCCTTATTCTGTATGGTCCTTTGAATCCCAATTATTACACACAAAGATATGAACGAAAATGCATGTCATACAACATTCTAAGCAATAATTCTTTGATGCAATTTTCACAACTGCCGGAAATATACGGCTTTTCACGATTTATCTTGACAACTTTTTTTCATATCGTTACAACGAAGTTCGATGATGTGACAAGGAATCGTTCGAAAATATCTGCAAATGCCAAACCGCTGACTGAGATCCGTAAATCCTATTAATAGGCCGATTTGTCTTCCCTCGACTAATTTTTTTCACATACGATTCATAAATTTCCATGGAACAGTCATGAAAATTTGTAAAGAAAATCAAACATCGTTTTAAGAAAATATAATAAGTTGACAGAAACTCGATAGAAAATTTTATACAGTTCTTTGAAAATTAAATGAAATACGCTTATATTTATGATAAATGAAGGAAAAAACATTTAAAAAAAATGTTGGAATTATTTAATAAATATATAAAATTATAAAATATTATTTTTAGAAGATAATATTATGTAATATTTATAAAAAATTTAAAAATATTATAATACAAAAATATTATATAAATTAATATTAAATATTGTAATACAAAAATATTATATAAAATCGAATCTAAAACTTATATTTAAAATATTCCTCTGAATCAATTTCTTTATATTTTTTATCTTCCTTATAAAATTTGTAATGTATATTTGGAATAATTTCCATATAAATTTTTATAAAAGTCAAACACAATTCTTTTCTTTTAAAAATTAATAATATTTAAAAAAAATGATATTGTGATGAAAATTTAAATTCTAAATTTCCTAAAAATCAACAAATTCTAAAAATAAAATTCAAAAATATTTCTACAAATAAATATTTATTGAAAAAATATTTATTGAAAAATTCGATTTCATTCAAATACAAAAAGTTAATATAAATCTATAACAATTTCAATTATCTATCAATTATATTTTCAACAATATTATTATAAAATCTATCATTTTTAATAAAAATTTTGCTTTTTAAAATCTAAATTTTTTTTATAATATCAACAATAATATAATAAATTATTTAATATTTATTAATTTATTTTGATATTTAGATATTTGTTTTTAGATATTTA
>NW_006263428.1:192908-196445 GCF_000469605.1 Apis dorsata
TATGAAAATATACATATTTTTCTTGCGATGTAATAATTTTTCTTTGTGCAATTTCTAAAGGAATTGAAATTATGTATTATTAAAAAATAAATATAATATAATAATGTATATAAGTAAAAATTGCGAAAATAGATTGATGAATCATACTTTTGAGAATAAATAAACATTTTCGTGTTTTCAATTAATTATTTCAGTTCAATATTTTATATCAAATTATTTATCATTATTTATTGAATGAAATAAAAAAAATTATTATAAAATTGAATCAAATAAAAAAAATATTTGAAATGAAAAAATTATTTTAAAACTTTATTTAATATTATTTATTAATTTATTTATTTAAATATTTGTAATATTATATTTATTTAAATAAAATATAAAATAAAATTATTTTTCATGTGTTATTCATAGTAAAATAAAAATAATAAAATATATCCAATTCTGATATAAAGAACTTTTTTATTATCTTTTATATTTATTATATTATAATTGATAAACAAATCTTTGATAACTCATTTGATAACTCATGATAAACAAATCATTCAAAAATAAACAATAATTTATTTCTCATATAAGATTTTAAAATTTATTTGTATACATTCTCATCCCAAATAATTTCTTTTTATTTTAGCTTATATAATTATTTATTCCTCTTATTTGTTATTTTAATTTTAATTGTCCAAATCGTAAAAATTTTATATTTTTTATAAGAATCTCGATTGTAGAAAAAATTTTTAGATTTTAGACTTTATACTTCAGAATATCAATAACATCATACAATATAATCCAATAAAAAATCTTGATCATTTAAGAAATAATTTAAAAACATATCTTTTCATTTAAGAAAAATCACATTTCCGATCAGATAATCTTGATCATAACTCCGAGCTGTCGAAGCCTGTGCATACAATCAAGAAGAATTCCGCGAATGGAAAATATATGAACAGGTCGAAGGGACGATGGGTTCGTGATCAATGTTCTCGATTTTTCTTAAGATTCGTTCCATTGCTTGGAACACGAAAAGGAATGTCGCATCTTTTCTCTATCAGAACGTCTAACGGTACAAGCTCGTGCATTTACGTATTACGTACAAGACCTCCATGAACTAACGGAGTTAATTAAAATCGTTAAAGATGTTTTGCAAGATCCGTCCCTTTAATTCTATGTACAAGGAATGCTCGATTGGATCATACTATTGTTGCTTTTGTCGAAATTCTTTCAACTCTTTCTTAATATTATAAAAATTCGTGTGACATTATATTTACTTTTTTATGATAAATTTGAGTGAAATTCAAATTTTTACTTAAACATATATGTATTACATTGATAAAAATATTACGTTGATTTTTTATTTCGGTAAGATAAACAATTATAACTAAGCATCATTTTCTAAAGTTTAAATTTTTTAACAACAAACAACAGTTAGGACTTTAACATAAGACTTTATGTTTATGTTTTCAGCTACATATATTTGATTATTTTATTCATTTGCTATAATAATGACATAACAAAAATTATAATTTTAGAAAAAATGAATCTAAATGTCTTTAGTTGCTATAAGAATGTAGAAATATCACAATAAAGTTTTAAATTGGAAATTTACTTAAAATTTACATAAAATTACTTATAAAACTTTATCAGATTAACAATTAATAATTACAAATTAATAATTTATATATTTTAATTAACAATTACATTAATAATTAAAGAACTATGCAATTTTTGAATTATGTTTACTTATATTATTATTGAAATAACAGTTTATATTGATTATTGTATCTCTGCTTTTTGCGCATATGTGATAAATTATAACACAATCAAATTGAAAATAATTAATTTTTAAAATAAATAAACTTTATAATAATAAACTATTAATTTATTTATTGCAATTAAAAATTTAAAATATTTATTCGTTTTTACTCTGACAAAATTTTTTAAATTTAATAATCCGATGATTTTTTTGTAAATCTAAAAAAATTAAAAATATCCAACAAATGAGAGCTTCAGAAATTTATTTTCTATTGACTAAAAAAAATATAAGATACAATGATTTTTAATATTTCTCAATATTAATATAATTTATCAAAATTTTAAATATATAAAGTATATATTTAAATAAATATAAAGTATCCCTTAATTCATTCGTTGCTAACTTATGTGCTCAAATTATGTAATTTTATTCGCACTGTCATTTTTATTTGCATTTATTTAAATTCTGTCCTTAATAATCTTTAAAAGTCCTTAATAGTCTTTATATATATTTATAATATATATTTTGTCATAGATTACAATTACATGCATAAAATCTAATATATACTATGATTGGCAATAGGAATGAAAAAAAATTCTTTTTCGCGAATATTTAAGTGTAACAATAAATTAAAAATTATGTCAAAAAAGATAATGCAAGAAAGATTTGCTAATGCAAAATTTTTTACATTAGAATATATATAAAATATGAATATGTTCGTATTGGTAATACATAACACTTTATTAATAACTATGTATGAGTATATTCGTAATTGACAATGAATTCACATATTATATATAAATAAGATAAAATATTTTTTTTATATTATTAAGGAAAATATATTTTATATTTAAAATTTAGATAAATTACATTAATATTGAGAAACATTAAAAATCATAAAGCATACTATTTTTTGATGTTTTTTTAGGAATATTCGTGAAACTTTTTGAAAGATCGATTTTATAAATCACAACAAACATAAAATTGATACAAATTGATACAAATTGATACAAAAAAAAACGATTGAGATTTATTTATTAATAGTATAATTTATTTATTAATAATTTAAAGAAACTCGACAAATATATTATTCACCTGTTTATCACAAATATATTATAAAATATAGTTTTAGATCAATCGGTTTTATGAATTGTAATTTAAATAGTTGCATATATATATATATACTGCATATTTATATACTGTATATAACAATATATAAAAATAACATAATAAAATCTTTTAATTGAAGAATTGAATAAATAAATAAATGAAATAATTACAGTATTTAAATTATAATATATTTAAATTTTTAATTAAGATTTTAAAATTTAATTACAGAATAATAATACCTTATTAAATTATAAAAAATTTAAATTTTTCATTAGAAAAATTTATGAAAAAAGACATATGAACAGCATTCATATATATAACGAAAAGCGATCTTCATTCTGCGATCTTTATTTCATTTTATCTAACTCAAATATTATAAATATTTAAATATCATAAATATATAAATATTTAAATATTATATATAAATATTATATATATTATAAATATATATAATATTAAATATTTATAATTTAATAAAAAAATCTGATATTTTTGTATATTAACTTTTGCTTATTTTAAATATATTCTATATATTATGTTCATCAATCAAATATATTTAGATTGAAATGAAAGATATTTAATTTTAGAAATATATTTAATTGAATTTCGGATTAAGTTTGACATTATCATTTAAGATTAAATAATAAAATTATTATTGACATTAATTTAATAGAATA
>NW_006263428.1:196816-201128 GCF_000469605.1 Apis dorsata
ATTTTTTCTTATTTTTATTTTGCTTTGAGTTTTAATTAAAAAATAAATGAAAATTAATTAATTCAATTTACTTAAAATTACTTAAAATTAGATTTACGAAATTTTATAATATGAAATTTTTTTTCCTAATATATTTTTTTTTAATAATGGTAATTATTTTCTAATGTTTTGTTAGAATTTTTAATTTCAAAAATTAACATGATTTAATTTCACATGAAAATTCTATAATAAAAAATTATTTTATTATATAAATATTATATATTCTATTATATAAATTATATTCAAAATGAATAAAATGATATGAAAGGAATAAAATTTCTAAGTTAATTAAAGTTCTTTTAATAAGAGAGAAGCAGATCCAATTTTAAGATAATTAAATAAAACTACATAAAATTATTGTTTTGACTTAATATTTCAAAAGAATTATTAATTGAAAAAAATATTTTAACAATAATTAATAGAATTAATAAATTTATTTCAATCTTTGGCGAATTTTTCAAATTTCAATAGTGCCATCGATTTTCCAAAATGTCCAAAAAATATTTATCTTTTATTAACATTAAACTAATAAACTAATAATAAAATATATAATTTATTGATTCATTTTTGTTTTATTAATTAAAAATATCATTTTCTATAAAAAAGTAACAGATTTAATTTTTATTGTAGAACACAGACCAAAATTTATAATCATTTTTTATCAATATGGATATTTAGCTTATATCATACGTTTTCAATATTTTTTAAATATATTACGTATAATAATTCGAAAATTCATAAATCTTTTTATTGCAAAATATTATTTTTCACATCAAATTATTATTGACTTTTGCTTTTAATTTTCCTGGAATTTTTCAACAAAAATAAACTGCTTGTTCACAATAACAGCTCTCCTATCATAACTTACCATAGATCTAATTTCTCTAACTATCCAAGCAAACATATCTATAAAATCAAAAAAAAAATTTTAATCTCTCATCAAAACAACAAACAAACAATTAAGAGCCCTCAGATCAAGTAATTTCCATGAAAATATCGTTTTAAATAGAATGACCAACGTCAATCGAAATGTCTTCATTAAACTAATATCCATAAATCCACCTTAAACTGCCAAATAATATTCAAACGAGTTAAATATCCAATATAAATATCGAAACATATTATTATTATTAATTTATCACGTTCAAAAGCAGAATTCATAATGAGATCCAGAATTGAATCGTTCAGAGTTCTCTTCTCGCGAAAGATTAGCTATCAGAAGAAAAAGTAGAAGAAATCGAAGATGATAAAAAAACAGTGAACGATATATAATAGATAGATTTATGTGATGATAATAATCCCAATCGTTATCTAATCTTTTGAATTATATTGTAATTTACTATATTTCATCGAAAACAATATTTGATCAAAAGTACCAATTTTTTTATTTCTTTATTTCTTCTTTTTTTCTTATTATTATGAAAATTAAGTGAAAATTAAGTGAATTGTCTAACTATGGCAAAATAATAACGAAGTCTGAAACAAATAGAAAACTTTTTTTTAAAATGAAATACAGAAAATTATATATATTCATGAGAAATTTTCAAATTCTACGGAAAAAAATAAAAATTGACCAAAATATGATATAATTTAAATTAAATATAATTTAATAAATAATTTAAATATGAAAACAAGCAATATGAAAATAAAATGAAATATAATACAAATAAAGTGTCTTACTCTATTTTGGTCTATTTCATCTAATATAAATTTAAATTACTTATAACTTAATAAATAAGCATCAATCCTTTATATATATTAATTTTTATATTTATTTTATGTTAATTTTGATTCCTCAAAAATATTCTAATGAATTTATTATGAATTTATTAACATTATATTAAATTTATCTCTATAAATAAGGAAATAAATTTAATTGAGCTATGTATGATGTTACATTTAATAAAGTTATGATAATAATTTTTAATTATTAACATAATATAGTAAAAAAATTATATTTTTTTTATAATTAACAATATAACTAATTGTAATAGTGTTCCATATTTCTTATATTTTATAGATTAATTGAATTATAACATGGAAATGAATTGATGCAGAAAAACAACATATGTATATCTCTTTATGCTAGCCTAAAATAAAATTTTATATTATATTTATTGTAATAATAATTTGTATTTTGTTTATAATTTGAGCTTTTTTGATATAATTGTTTAAATTCATATTTTATATAGTTTTCATATAATCATCCACTTACAATTAGAATATCACTTATATTTAAAATGCTAGTTATATTTTTTTTTATTATTATAATTTTTTCTATAATTTATATCTATTATATCTATTATATCTATTATATTTCTATAAATTATATTTCTATAATTTATATCATTTTTATTTCATAATTCACTATTATTAAATATTTATGTCTTGAAAAAATATTGTATTTTATTTTTAAAGATTAAATTTAAAATTGGACTCGAAATTATTACATATTATTTTATTACATAAAATAATATTTAAAAAAATTTACATATAGGTTAGGAATACTTTGGAATAAATATATTACAAAGATTATAAGCAAACAATTTTCATATCCAACTTAAATTGAAAACATGAAATATTTACTTGATTAAACTTGACTTGAATATATGAGTTTTTATTTGTTAAAAGAACAATAATCAATATTTGTTAAAAGAATCGAATTGAAATATGCTATTAATATTAACATTTAATAAATATTTTAAAAGTATTACAAATAATATATTTTTTTTATTATATGTATTTATCCCGGAATTATCTATTGAAGAATTTATTCATTGAAAATTGAATAAACTATAAAGATTTCAATTTAAAATTTTAAGAAAAAATACTTTATAATACTATTTTTAGCATTTATATATTTGCTAAGAGCAAAAAATGTTTAAAAATATTAAATTTTTTAAAATATCATATTTTACTATTATTTAATATAAAACTACTTCTTAGAAAATTATCTAAAAGTATAAAAAAAAACTCTTTTTACATTTTTTATTATTGTCACAGAAAATGTTCGTTCATATATTCAGATTCAATTTAAATTCGGTTCGTGAAGTTTGTTAATTTTGTTATTATTATTATTATTATTATCCAGTCAAGAAGAAATACTATTTCTATTTTCAGTTATTACCAGGATAAAAATAACTGTTTCGCGTATTATTGTAGCCGAATGACGCTTGAAACGGACCAAAAGTCGCTCGATCAAACAAACAGACGGATAAATTTGGAGGCCTAACAACGATTATAATATCTCCCAAGCAATATCCAGGCCCATTTTCAAGATCGATCTTCTCGAAATAATTCGCTTGTTAAAGGATATGTTTAAGAAAACAGTTGTTTCAACATAGATGAAACTAATACAGTTTTGAGAGGTTTTATTGGAAAATTTGTTTAGAGATTATATTTAAACTATAAATTGATGATAAATATGCAAAAAGCAGATATACGAAAGATATGCAAATATACATGAAAATTTACGTAAGAATAATATTAACTACAATTTTATATTTATATTACAAATCTGGCAATATTATTTAATACTTCATCGTTATTTTTGTTGAATAATAAAACTAGAATCATTCTTAATCTAACAATATAATCCTAATAATATTCTATTTTTCGAAACTTTTTATATTTTAAATATTGACAATTATTTTTATAAAGTTTGTCATTACAATAATTGCATTAAACAAATTACAATGTTCAAACTTAAAATATAAATATAAATAAAAATATAAAATATAAATATATCTAATACTCAATTAACTCAAAAATATAAAATCCTGATTTTATGTGAGGTAACATATTATTATTAATACTATACATATTGTCGTATAAAAAATTTATCGTTAATCAAATTAAGTTAATAATACACATAAAATATATTTTTAGAACTCTATAATTACAAAATATATTATTTAGATTTTATTGCTTTATTTATTTTCTATAAAAATATATATATATTTGCACGAACATCCATAGATTAATTATGATTTTAATTATTTTAAATAATTTTAATAATTTTAATAATTATAAATTGATAGAATATTAAAAATTATTAAAAGATTAAAAAATATTACAGATGAAATTTTACTAATTTNTTATATTGTTATATTAAGATAAGGAAAATAAGAGTAAATAATAAAATAGTAAGTAAAAAATAAATAATAAAAATTCATAAAAATTCATAAATCAAAAAAGGAATTTGTTTTCTTTTTTTCAATTTTGTATATTTTATTAGATAATAAAATTTTAATAGAAAAAGAAAATGTTAAAA
>NW_006263428.1:201280-209476 GCF_000469605.1 Apis dorsata
AAAATAAAATAAAATTTATATATATATATATATATAATATAATAAAATATACATTTCTGTCTCTTAATAGTAATAATCTGGAACAGAAAAAACTTATTAATATTATTTTAATATTGTTTATATTAAAATTTTAATAAGTTTTTTTTATAAATATTCATAAAATATATAAAATTTTTATATAAAATAATTTTCAATGAAATGAATTTATTGTTTAAAATTTAAAAGAAAAAACAATTATTATTTTTATCGTCATAAGAATATTGGCAAGAAATAGATATTCTTAAAAATTATAATTAAGAATAAGTCCATATAATTTAACTTTTTCATACAGAAAGAATCAAATACAAAGATAGACGCAAAAAACTATGATATGTATATAAATATATTATACATAAATAATTAAAATTATAAATTAATTATAACATAAATAATTATATTTCTGATTAAAAATCATAATTAATTCATAAAATCATAATAAATATATATTAAAAATACTTTTGAATATTTATTAATATATAAAATTTGATAAAAATATATAAAATCTTAATTTCAGTTTATAATTAATTCTAAATCTTAAGTTCAGTTTATAATTAATTCTAACAAACATTTCAAAAGTAAGCAAAAACATGATAAAATATATAAACATTTATATAAAATGTTTCTATGAATTTTAATAAAACTATAGAGATAATATAATATATAATATATAATAACTCTATAAAGAAAAAGTATTAATTTATATAACATAATAAATCAAAGAATCATTAATTTTTATATGAAAATAATTTATTATATTTTGATATATAAAATTATCTTCTATTATAATTCATTCGTATCTAATTAAAATAATTTGAAAATTTTTCGAACTTTACTCGAAAACGAAATTTCAAAAGAAAATATTCTGTATTTTCAATTTATTTTTTCATATATAATTCTCTCTTATAGTTATCTCTACAGTTGTTTCATCATCCATTGGACAGTTTGTATACACATATATATATCGATTGTTAGGCGTGTCACGTCAGTGGGTCGACGAGGAGCTGTGTATCGTGATAATGTGTTTCTAGGTCACTCACCGTCTGTTGCTCACGTTTACGAAGAGATACACGCAGTGCGCACTGAACATTTCTCTCACATTCCTCTCTCTAAATTTTTATAATAATATATTATTTTTATAATAATATTATGAATTCCCGATTTCTTTTTTTGCACTTCAGTTAACACAACATCAGTACAGATGTTAACAGCATTATTAAATAAAATTATCACACAAATTTCATCTACGATTTATTCGAACGATTAGAATCATTCCATGTGTATACGAGAGAAAAAGAGAATCATCTCTAATTGATCATTGTGTTACGTCAAAAAATAATCGCGCAGAAATCGATAATCATATATCTTATCGATATGAAGTATCATTTCACTTCGCTTCAAAATCGACTGGATCGTTTCTTATCTGGATTTTAAAGAAAATTTTAATTAAAGAAAAGATGATTATGATGATAAGCATTCGTGAATAAACTAAATGGCTTTGTGAAATGGATTGGAGAATTTATGGATATGGATGGATAATTGTGGAAAATGAAGTATATGAAGTGGAATTTATAAGATTTGTGATTAAAATAAAATGATATTAGTTATCGAGAATCTTATCTGAAATATGTCATTCTTAGGATTTGTCCAACCAGGTTGAAGTATGTTAAAAATATAATAATAAATATAGAAAAATATAGAATTACAAATAATAAACTATTTATTATTAATCGAATATACTATTTATAAAATTCGCGAATAAATGCTTTGTTATTATAAACATTTTTTCAAGCTAAAAAAAAACTCTGTTTTTATTATTGTTGACTATGTTACTGAATCAAGATGATGACTTATATATAACAATGCATTTGCACACATACAATGTATCAAGGTTTTTAAATAGAAAAATCATTTTTTTATACTTATATAATAACTTTTTTTATTTTCTTAATTTAGCATTAACAGATTTTTTTGTTTATAATTATCACTTATAAAATTTTAGTAAAGTTTTGTTTTAAATAACTTATTTTACTTTTCTTTTATAGAGAATAACTACTTATCAATAAGTTTATTAAAAAATATATGAATTCATTTAAAAAATTATTTCACTTTTATATTTATTATTTAATTTATAATATTAATAGATATTAACGATATTCATTATTTAATTAAAAATTTTTTCATTCTATTATATCTTTTTCCATTCTATTATATAAAATAATCGAATAAAAATTATTTTATACATCTATGTTTATATTATAAATTATCCTAAACAAAATAACGTCATTTTCAAAAAATTAATCTCAAAAATATATCTATAATAACCTAAAGTCTTTTTTCTTTTTTTTCATTTCATTTATGTGATAATCAGACTCAATCATAATCAAAAACAAAAGTTCGTCGTTATTTCTTTCCAATAATCGCTATTTAGACGATTGTCTCGACTTGTCGATCGATAAAAGCTTATGTTAATTGTCTTTCTATTAGATTGCAAGAACACATACAAAATCGTGAACCAGTCCGTGACCGGTTCGTAACAGTCTTAGAAATGATTTAAACAAATTAGATTAGTTCAAGCATGTAACGAATACGATTGTCGGTCTAGATCGGTTGAGCTAAAGAAAAAATTAATTAACTTTCCCGAATTGCGTATATAACAGTGAAAGTAATTAAATCTCTGTGCACGAGAGATACTTGTTTTGCTGCCTCCTATTATTACAACTTGTTAGAAAAGAATAAAAATTTTTAAATATTTACGAGGAAAAAATCTAAAGTACTTTCAAATATTATCAATGACAAAGAAACGACAATTCAAATATTTTTGAAAAGCTACATATAATAAAATAGTTTTGTTATAATTAATTATTAAATTAAGAATTTTTTAAAGAAAATATTCAAAGTAAATATTATTAGATACGATGGAGAAATAGTAATTCTAGTGAAAATATTTTTAGAAATTTTTTGGAATAAAATTTTGCACTGCATTACACAATTTTTTGAAATTTGCACAATTTCAATTTTTTAGATATATTTAAAATACTTTTTTGCAAAAGTAAAGATATTTATACGAATTTTTATATCATAAATATGTTATTAAAAATATAACTAAATTCATCAATTATCAATATGTTTGATTATTTTATATAATGTTTTTGTATATTTTCTTTATTGAAATTTTTTAATATTGATCTTTATAAATAAATGATAACATTGATTGAAATAATGTTCTATTTTGTTTAATAAAAAATTTTGAAATAAAAATTAATTTCTTTTTAGCTACATCACAAACGCGTATATTCATTTCATCAAATATAAGAACAAATATGAAATATTCTTTGTTATAACAAAGTTATAAATAAAATCCTGCATATTAAAAAGTATAAGCACAATTAACAAACTTTGTTTATTGAAAATATTGACAAACAAATATTATTAAACTTATTAAAAACAAATATGAGAACTTATGTGACAGAAAATCGTTTTATATTTTAATAAATATTTTAATAAATTTTATATCCAATAACTCAATACTATATTTCATTATTATTTTATATTTCTAGTTTCTTTTTTTTTGTTTTCTTTTATTATATATATATATTTTTTAAAATTAAATTTTAATATTCATTAATTATATATTTAATAACAATTAGTTAATAATTCCTACTAAATTAGTAACTATTATTAAGGATTTGTGAAGCAGTCAGATAACCTGGCCTGTGTTTTCAACTGTACTTCTATTATATTGAGTACCGTCAATAGTCTGACAATAATTTATGAGCGGGTGTAATTTTTCTAACGTTTTCCAGATCTCTAATATAAACAAAAGTGTCACAGCAACGGCCATTTCACGAGTCACATTTGCACGCCATGCGATAGATTATCGTCGGAGTGAGGGCAAAGGACTCTCATGCGCTACGACGCGATCCCACGAGGGTCTGTCCTTCGAGACTGCCCTCCAGCGCAACCATTGGTCTCTCCCTCTCTCTATGTATATTTTCCCCGAAAAGCAAAGATTGGAGAAAAAACCAAGGGTCGCGACAGTTTTGCAATAAAGTTGATATAGAAATAGAAACTAAAATAGATAGAATTCGACGACGATACAGTATACATCAAAATACAATTAGAATCATCACAGTTAGTCGCAAAGAGTTAAAGTATCACCATTCATTCACTACGAGCTCATAATATAAACGAATATATAATCCTACGATAGGTGGTCCTTCGAGCAGCAACATCAGTTTAGGCACCCCATTACATGCAATATTCAAAATCGTTCATCAATTTCGACTTTAACAATATTATAGATGCTATTAAACTATTATTAATTACTTAGTAAATCAAATGATTTACTATTTAATTTTTTTAAATATTTTTAAATAGTTGAAATATTATATATAAAATAACAATAAAATAATAAAATTTTTATTTATATTGCACATAATATAAAAATATCAAAAGAATAGAACGATCAATTAATTTATGAAATTTAGAAATTCTATTTGTGAAATTTTATTCTATTTAGTTTATTCTTTTCTTTTTATTCTTTATTTCTTTTTATTTTACATTTTTACAAAAGCAAAAGTAAAAAACAATCTAAATATATCTTATTAAGACAATTTTTTTTAAATGCTATAAATAAAATAAAAATTATTATTTTCATTGATTTTATTTTAGTAATAATAAATTTTAATTTAATAATTTAAACTGTAATTTTTGTTTTTAATAAATAAAATTTTTTACTATATACGTATAGAAATAATTTTGGATGATTAGTTTTAAAATAAACTGAAAAAAACTATCATTTAGCAAATATTCATAATTTATAAATTTATATTTCATATTATAACATCATATTATATTTCTTTATAAAATATCAATAAACTCATAATCTAAGATTAAGAAAAAAATATATTATTTCATTAACAATATAAAAAAAAGTAAGAATTAAGAAAGACATATATACGTATATAAAATATGCGTAAAAAAAGACATAAAAATTTGCTTAAAAAAAAATTAAAATTTTTAAATCCTTCTAAACATTTCAAAAATTAATTTTACACAAATTATATTTTGAATACGAAATCTGAAAATAAAAATAAATTTATTATTATTAAAAAATAATTATATAATTTTAATTTTTTCATTTTATTTTAATATTTACATTTCTTTTAAACTAAACTAAATTATCTAAAACTCTAAAATTATTAAATTATCTAAATCACAAAATTCAAATCACAAAAAATCATTAAAATTCTTCTCTAATTTTTCAATTTCTATTATCTGTCTAATTTCCATAATTTTATAATCTCATCTACTAATTCGCCGATCACTAGACCAAAAGAAAATATCAAAACAGATCATAAAGTCTAAAAGGAAAAGAGATTCCCAATCACAATTGCAGAAAGCATAAACGTTATTAAGCACTTGTGTACCAAAACCAAAAAAGAGATTAAACAGAAAAAAAAAAGAAAAAAAAGAGAATGTTATACATTTCCTACAGCAAGTGGACACAAGTGGACACAAGTCTTAGTTTCAGTTTTACATGTCGATGGTACATATTTATATCAATGATATATATTTATTTAACTAATAATAAATAGTCAATATAGCTCGCAGGCGTACAACTTACTGCGTATGTAAGAACAATACATCTTTTATTATTTTATTTTATTATTTAGTTGATATAATGGATAGCGAGGCCTCGTGTATATGCACACCACAACAACAATATAATCGTGATCTCATGAGACCGTTCTTTATAAAGGCACCTTTTGCAAGAATAGCCACTCATGCGAGACAATATACGGAAATTACATTATCCAAGGCCGATGGCGTAGAAATGCCATCGAAATCGAGGCAATAATATCGACATTGACAAAATGGCGACTTTATATAGTCGAATTTTTTCTTTTTCATTTTTTTTCGCTTTTAAATTTTTTTGTTTATTTCATTTTACGTTTTAAATTTTCTTTTCGTACATATTCATTTTATTGTTAAATAAAATTAAAGTTAAAAAATGAAAAAGAAAGAATAGAAAAGAGATACAAAAAAAAAAAGAACTAAACAAAAATGAAAAAAGTGAAAAAATTATTCAGAAAAATCCTTTATTTAAAAAGAAAAGTTTTTTCTAAAACTAAAATATATATGTATAATTAAACGAAAAGAAAAAAAAATAAAGAAAAACAAAGAAAAGGAAAATCTTTCAATAGGATTGTTTTCTCTATTTCCCTTGTTTTTTTTCTTTTTCTTTCTTTATTTTTTTTTATTGCTTTTTTCTTTACATTCTTTTATTTCATTGCTTTGTTTGTTTTATTTTGTTTTCATTTTTTTTTCTCTTTTCTCTTTATTTTCTATTTTCTTTTAGCTTATGTAAAAATTGTTTTTCTTTCAAAGATATTTGTTTTCATAAATAATTTTTATAAAAAATTTAATTTCTTTAAGTTAAATACAAAGGATGATCACATCATAATCTCAATTTTCTAACATGTCAACTAAGAAATTCTTGCTTTATTAAAATAAAAAATATATAATTGCGTAACATTATTTATATATACTTATAATAATATTATAATTACATTGTCTTACAAATTATAGAAACTTTTATCTGATCGTTTCACCAAGTGCGATTTTCAACAGACAAATAACAGAAGCAAATATCCAAGAAATAATTGTTTCCTGAACAAAAATTCTTCGATGCATAATTTGAAAATGTTATAAATTGATAGTAGTTTGAGAAATTATTCGAACAGGCTATTCGAATAATGATTTCTATTATAATTTAAAATTATAATATAAATTAATATTTATATAATTTATATTATAATATATATTATAATATATTATAATAATTAATAATTTTGAAGTATTTACAAAGATATATAAGCTAATGAAGAATAATGTTAAGCAATTAAATATTAAAATATCTATGTGAATATTGAATCAAAAAATATTTTTTAAATATTCTAATCTAGTTGATTTAGAGGATTGAATAATTAGTCTCGACATTCACATAAAAAATATTAGAAATTTTTTTAGAATTATTCAATAATATATTAAGATATTTATCCAAAAATATTAAGATAAATAATTGATATGCACACGAGATAAATTTATAATTGTAAAGAAAACTTGTCTGGATGATATCAAAAAGTTGTAAAATAAATCATTCAAGAGAAGGAGGTTAAAATTGAATAAATATTTAATATATAATTAAAGAATATTAAATATTGAATACTTTATTGGGAAAAAGAAAAATTGGAATTGTTATATAAAATAAATAAAATAAGAAATTTGAATAACTAATAGTAATTATAATTAATGCTATGTTAAAATAAAAAATAGTTAAAACGTTTTAGAGATTCTCGTTTTAAGAATGTTTTATTAAATATTATTAAATATTTTTTATTATAAGGAATAAATATAAAGAATAAATATAAAAAATATACTTTAGCTCAGTAATATTGTATATATATATGTATACATATATATATATACATATATATATTGAGTTAAAATTGTATATAAATACGATTTAAATACGTTTCGTGTGATAATTTTACTTTTTATGCACATAATACTTCCTTTTTTTTATATATTATTATATAATAAATATATATATATGTATATATATATATTTACAATGTAGATTTATAATTTTTTTTTATCATTCCTATCATTTCTATTATCCACATAAAATTTATTTATGTTATTTTTTGTAATTTATATTTTGCTTTAATAAGAAAGTAAAAATTAAAAGTCAATTCAATTATTTAACAATTAAATAATTTAGAAAATTTTAATTAGAAAAATTAATTTAATTTAATTTAGAAAATGAAATAAAATAGAATAGTAGAATAGAATAAACGGTCTAATTACTATGTCCTTTCTCATTATCATTTATTTATTAAATTAATAATTATTAATTAATTTCTTAAAAAATAAAAAAGGAACATAAAATAATTAAATTACTTTATTTATTTGAATAAATTATTGTATAATGATAAACTTTTGTCAAAATATGCAAAATGTTATTTCACAAAATAATTTAATTTATTCATTTTCATTATAAAAAAATAGTAAAAATAATAATTATTCACAGATTAATAAAATAAAGATTTTATTTTATTAGAATGTTTTGAGTGCTAAAACAGCTATTTTATA
>NW_006263428.1:209505-209726 GCF_000469605.1 Apis dorsata
GAAAAATTAAAAAAAAACAGATAAAATAATAATTTATTATATATATCGGGAGATTTTAATATCAAATAAATTTCGATAAAGATATTATTTTATATTTTAATTTATATTTATTTATTTATTAAATTTAATTAATAAATGTCGATTTATTAAAAAAAAAAAAGAAAAATAATTGAAATCAAATTTCTTATAATTTTCTTAATACAAAAAAAAATAAAAAATTC
>NW_006263429.1:0-1935 GCF_000469605.1 Apis dorsata
AATCAATATTTGCAGATGAATTAACGCCAGGTCATCGTGATATAATAAAAAATATTTGTTTCATATTTTCATATTTGTTTAATTATTTGAGTTCAAGGAATTTTACCTCGAATTCGGTTTGATAAATTAATATATATATATATATATTGAACAGAAATATTAATATCAGTAATAATATATTTAATGTATTCATATTTATTAAAAGAATTATTATTGGATTAAATTTTTAAAGTTAAAATTTTATGACAAATGCAGGCCAGAAATCGGGATTCGCGATGAATTATAGCCAGGTATAACCACCGTGAACCTCTTGCGCGTGCAGGTAAGTTCGAAAGACGAAATGGTTTAGGTGTTTGGGTTAGGAACCGGTTTGAGAAAGCGCGAGTCGGTGATTCGGTGGCCAAGTGATTTACAGTTAGACACGCCGATTGATAGACTCGTTTAGGATAATTGCCGAAACATCGTTAACTATTTGCAGTTAAGAATCGTTTGTTTGCACCATTATATCGTTCCAGTGGATGAAAGATCGCTCGAAAGAGAGAGAGAGAGAGAGAGAGAAATCTCTCTGCAATTCTGAGTTCCTCGAGATCTAATCTTAAAAAGTTCTTTCTGGATAAATATTTTTATATAGAATTTTGATGAACGAAGGATCGAGATTCGTCTAAAATTTCTTTGAAATTTTATTTTTATACGTAGAATTTCGACAGTGAGGAAATTCTAAAATTTATTTATTTATTTTCAAATTAATTTATCCCATATTTTTCTTGAATAGAATGATATAAAGAAACATAAAAAATATGTATTTTGTTATTTTACAAGTGAAAACCAAATTTTAGAATTATAGAATTTTTAGAAAAATTATTTATTTATTACATTTCTCATCCTCTCATCCTGGAATAAATAATTGGAACCAAAAATAACACAAGAATCTGCACCTTAGCAAGCTTTCTTTTATGCTTTTATGCATAAAAATAGAGCAAAGAAATTTTCGAACGATTCGTTCCTTAACTTCTTTCGACAAAATTTCCATTACCATCCGCTACGATCGAAATATACTTAAATATAAAAGTCTGAAGAAATCAATAATATTTTTTGTCAATAAAGAAAAAAAGCTCACCACCCACACTTTTGAAGTAGCTACTATAAAATACAAAACCGTGAGACTTGGTAAATTCTCTGAATAAATTCTTCTTCTAAATAAATTCTTTACGAACATCGAACAGAAAATCATTTCTCTGCTGGAGTCCAAGACCACGTTGACTCGATTCCATTATCTATCGTTAAGAGGCGAAACACTTCACGTGGCAAACGGCTAATTATCGTTATCAACGCGTTGTGGAGGGCCGCGTCACATTCTTTCCCCCTGCAATTAGGATGTCTATCGAATCAGTGAATCTTTCTCACCATGTTTCTACGTTTCGATGACCGCGCCGTGATCGTTATTTCGTCCCTTTTTTCCAACGAAACTTAATCGAATCGAATCGAATCGAATCGATTGAAACAATTTGCAAGATTTTTTTTTTTTAAATGGAATATAAATCAGTTTGGAAGAGTCTCTGTAATTTTAAAAGTAAATTTCTCGTGATCTCTGGGATGTAATACGATTAATTTGGGTGTTTCGAGGCGATAATAACGAACGATTTAAGGCGTATCGTTGTTCTCCTCGTTGAACGTGCAATAGGACAAACGTATTTTAAACGTAGGCCACTGGTAAATGGCGAATGGTTCTTGCATTCTTGTATAATTTCTTCGTTTCTTCCCGTAATCCCGAGATGTTCCCGGGTAATTTTATGCGTGGCGAGGGAACGGTTTTTACGAGATAAAAGGGGAAAGAATTCGAGATATTTTTACGAATAGATGGAACGGATGGAATTTTTATTTTACATTTTTCGAAATTTTAATCGACACGGTGGATTATGATGATGACTTTATCAT
>NW_006263429.1:2414-2900 GCF_000469605.1 Apis dorsata
AATTATGATGACTTTATCATTGTTTTCTAAGAATATTTTACAATCTTTTACAGTTGTAAGTGATTCTTGTATATTTGTAAGATGTGAGGATATTTTTAAGGTAGAATTATTGAGATTGAATTCTTAGAATTATGGAATTTTTTATTTTACATTTTTCGAAATTTTAATCGACACGATGGATTATGATGATGACTTTATCATTGTTTTCTAAGAATTTTTTATAATTAGTTGTAAGATAATGTGAGGATATTTTTATGTTAGAATTATTAAGATTGAATTAGAGTTATGGAATTTTTTATTTTACATTTTTCGAAATTTTAATCGACACGATGGATTATGATGATGACTTTATCATTGTTTTCTAAGAATTTTTTATAATTAGTTGTAAGATAATGTGAGGATATTTTTATGTTAGAATTATTAAGATTGAATTAGAGTTATGGAATTTTTTATTTTACATTTTTCGAAATTTTAATCGACACGGTG
>NW_006263429.1:2927-5528 GCF_000469605.1 Apis dorsata
AACGATTTTATCATTGTTTTCTAAGAATCTTTTACAATCAGTTGTAAGATAATGTGAGGATATTTTTAAATTAGAATTATTAAGATTGAATTAGAGTTATGGAATTTTTATTTTACATTTTTCGAAATTTTAATCGACGATTATGATGACATATCATTGTTTTCTAAGAATCTTTTATAATCTTTTACCATTGTAAGTGATTTTTGTATATTTGTAAGACGATGTGAGGATATTTTTAAGTTAGAATTATTAAGATTGAATTCTTAGAATTATGGAATTTTTTATTTTACATTTTTCGAAATTTTAATCGACACGATGGATTATGACGATTTTATTATTGTTTTCTAAGAATCTTTTATAATCTTTTATAGTTGTATTTGTAAGATGTGACGATATTTTTAAGTTGGAATTATTAAGGTTGAATTCTTAGAATTATAGAATTTTTTATTTTACATTTTTCGAAATTTTAATCGACACGATAGATTATGACGACGACTTTATCATTGTTTTAAAAATCTGTTTTAAGAATCTTTTACAATTAGTTGTAAGTGATTCTTGTATATTTGTAAACCTATGTGAGAATATTTTTAAGTTAGAATTATTAAGAGTTGAATTAGAGTTATGGAATTTTTATTTTAAATTTTTCGAAATTTTAATCGACACGATAGATCATGACGACAACTTTATCATTGTTTTCTAAAAATCTTTTACAATCAGTTGTAAGTAATTCTTGCATATTTATAAAATGTAAGGATATTTTTAAGTTAGAATTATTAAGGTTGAATTAAAGTTATGGAATTTTCTCCCTGCCTCTTATTATAATTGTTATTACTTTGATCTACGTATTACTTACTCACGATTAGCCTCAATTTATTATAATTAAAAAGTATATTTAAAGAGTTAGAAATAAAATTTATCCATCGCAATTTATTCTCGCTTTTCAGCTATTCCTTTTTTTCGAGAATCCCTCTTCGATTTGTGATAAAATTTTTCTGTAATTACCTTCTACATACCTGGACACGCTCGAAAAATGCATACCAAACGAATTGACGTAACATCATTTACGTATTACTCGGTTCGATCGTTTTTTACATTATTATTTTATATATTATATAGGGTGAACCGATATACAGTCAGTCGGAAAAATTTTCCAATTTTCTGTTCGAAGAAAATTCATTTTATCCGATTCTAACGATTCTCTTTTCTCGATCGAAAATTTTTTCCTAATCTTTCAAATACTTTCAATTCCTCGAAATTCTACTTTTTAACAAATCAATAAAATTATATATATATTTAAACTTATTCTTTATCGTTTCTGTTCGAAAAAAATTTACTTTATCCGATTCTAACGATTCTCTTTTCTCGATCGAAAATTTTTTCTTAATCTTTCAAATACTTTCAATTCCTCGAAATTCTACTTTTTAACAGGTCAATAAAATTGTATTATACACTTAAACTTATTCTTTTAATTTTTTTCTAATCTTTCAAATACTTCCAATTCCTCGAAATTCTACTTTTTAACAAATCAATAAAATTGTATACACTTAAACTTATTCTTCATCGTTTCTGTTCGAAGAAAATTCACTTTATCCGATTTTAACGAACGATTCTCTTTTCTCGATCGAAAATTTTTCCTAATCTTTCAAATACTTTCAATTCCTCGAAATTCTACTTTTTAACAGGTCAATAAAATTGTATACACTTAAACTTATTTTTTATCTTGTATAATATTAATAAGAAAAAAAAATACCTAAAATCATTTTCATTTTGATTTCGATTTCGATTTCGCCCTCTCGAAGTGTATATTTTTCCGATAAAAAGAAAAAATTCACAAAATTTCATTTACAAAATCAACCTTGTCGTTCGAAGCATCGATAACGCTTTTGATACCAAGTTGCTGGCAAGAAACTTTTGCGGTCGACTGTAAACATTCCGAAGGGAAGGAAGTTGGTTCTCGATGGAAAAACCGATCGTGTCGAGCGATTAGCTATTCTTAATCGCTCGGCATAAATCACGAAAAAAAAGACAACACGCCGAGGAAATACTGTAATCTCCTTCCCTCCGTCGAGGATCGATCGAAAGGACGAGAATTATTCATTTCGAAATTTTGACTCGTGCAAAGTTGACTTTGATAATTCAGAATAATTAAGTAATCGTGAAATATCGATCTATATGTAAATACACATGTAAGTTGAATCGAAATTAAAATGGAGGGGGGAAATAATTTCGAACGAAGAAATTTTTGAAAAATTAATTTTAATTTTTAAAAATTAAAATTTTAATTTTTCAACGCAATGTAATTTTGAAATATGTAAATACACACGTAGGTTGAAAAGTTAAAATGGAGGGGGGAAATAATTTCGAACGAAGAAATTTTTGAAAAATTAATTTTAATTTTTAAAAATTAAAATTTTAATTTTTCAACGCAATGTAATTTTGAAATATGTAAATACACACGTAGGTTGAAAAGTTAAAATGGAGGGGGGAAATAATTTCGAACGAAGAAATTTTTGAAAAATTAATTTTAATTTTTAAAAATTAAAATTTTAATTTTTCAACGCAATGTAATTTTGAAATATGTAAATACACACGTAGGTTGAA
>NW_006263429.1:6060-11601 GCF_000469605.1 Apis dorsata
AGAAAATTTTAATTTTTCGCAATTTTGAAATTTTTGGCAGGAATGCGGAATGCAATTTGCAACGCAAGCGAAAACGATTACAGTTAGTTTATGCAAAATCGCTGACCGAGCGTTGAATAATTTGCGGAAGGGGTACGCCTATTTTTACCATCGATAATCGCCGGTAGAATTTTCTTGCAAAGTTTATACCTCCCGTTCTTGTTATTTCCATTAATCAAGATAAGTAATAGCGAAACGTTATTAGAGCGTTATTGGACGATCCATCATTGATTAAAATAATTTCCTTCCATTTCGTCCCATTCCTTATTGACTAATTATCTTATCGAGATGGATTTTACGATATAATTTTCGAAAAATCGATGCTTTTTCATTTCCTCCGCGTACATTTTTCTTGGAACGGAACTCGTCATGTATTTCGTCAAGTAAATAAATTAACGTACAATATAATTGAATAATTATTATTTATTACACATCGATTTAGAACTCGACAAATTGAACACGTTTCTCTATTTAAATTTAAAAACCTATACGATATATAGTTTTTCAGAACAAAAGTTCTAGTTTTTTTATTATTTTATACAACATAACGTTACTTCTTCGAATAAGATATTATATCTAAAAATTAAAAAGAGTCGAGGATAAAAATACTTTATTTTAAAAAAATAATTAATACCTCGAACACGCGTTACTTATCGTTCGAAATAATATTTTATCCTCGCGTTATTACGCACGAAACGTCTGGGAGGATCGTCTGCCAGCGTTAGTCTGGCAGGGGGCGGTTGGAGGGACGGCGTTTATCCTTATATTATTGCAGCGATAAACAACGTTGTTAATTCTCGGCCACGTTGGCGCAGACGCGAACCCTCTCCCCCGCCACGTTACCCTCGGTCGATATGATATCTCAATGACGGTTGTTGAATTTGCATTGCATTAGCCACGAGGTGCCTAGATACCGCGATATCGAACGGCGACGGCCGCTTGTTACGTTAACAAGAGAAAGTGTTAACGATGGGGGTGAGTGTGTGTTAACGAGAGAATGACGCGGCAACTACGAGGAAAAATAGTGTGGCAGTAACAATAAACGCCTCTCGTAATTTTGCCTCTCGCGTCGCTCGCTCGTTAAGACTTTTTTTTTTTCTTTTCGCGTCGAGAGAGGAGAAACCGGAGAGGCGAGGAAGAACCTCGTTCGGTTGTTGGCAACGTTGCCCTCCCCTCGTGCGCATCTCACGTTTAATTCACGTTTAATGGATATCGCGGTCAACGTGGTGTGGAAATTGAGACGAACTTTTTTTCCTTCTTTCTTTCTTTTTTAACGAGGAGTTTCGGTGTCGAACTCGGTTTGGCAATAATTAAGGGAGATCTTATCGCGGATCTTTGAAGAGAAGTGATCGTTGAAATCGAGGAGTATGAAGATTGTTTTAAGCTAGGAGGCTTTATTTTATTTTTGAAAAAGTAAATTGCACGAAAGACGGTAAATGCATCGGTCGAAAATTTAACTCATTGTTTTAAATCGTTACTTTTTATTGTTATTTTAAATAAAGCGTGTTGCCGAAACCGTTCAAAGGTTGAAATTATCTCGAGTCGGGCGTTAATTTTGGGGGAATAACGCGATGTAAAAAGACGAGACGATTTTTTTCCCCTTTTTTCTCTTTTTTTTTCTTCTTTTCCTTTTTTAATATCCATTAAACAGCGAACGTTTTCTTAAAGAGGACTTTTATGTCCCTTATTCCCCCGACTTGATTAAAGATAATGAAAAATTTTGTTCACCGATCTCGCAATAATAGAATGTACTTACCGCGCGAAACGCTATAATCTTCGTAAATGTTCTCAATTTCGCGTTATCAAAACGCGGATCGTAACGCGGGGAAAGAAGCGGGCGTACAGGCGCGCGCGCACACACGTGAAATATAATTGTCGGCTATCAATCGCGCGTTCAAACTCGCCGTGCGATTTTAAACGATCGAAACGATCACGCGAGATGGGCGCATCGCATGCGGCTCGAAATCATCCGTTGCTCGCCTCCATACGGACACGCTTATTTGTAATAACGTTTCCGTTAACAACCCGGTTGAAAAGCATCGGCCTCGCTGAAAAACATTCCTTTAAAAAGAATATATTAATTCCCTATATATTTATATTTTATATCGTCGATTAAAAAAAGGAATCATTTTAGTTTTTAGAGGCGCCAAATTAAAATTTAATTCACAAGGATATTTCAAAATTCGAATTCGAAAAAGAAAATTTCCACGTTCGTTCCCGACGATTCACACCACCTCACCTTCCATCGTTAACGAGAAATTGAATCGCCGATAATCTTCGATTCGAGATTTGGAATAAATCGATGCGAATTGGGAAAAAAAAATAATTCTACCAATTCCTATCCACGATTCTCGAGATTCCGTATCCCGATATCGAGCGATATCGCTAATGAGCGACCCAGGCCGTCAGTTTCACCGGCAAACAGAGCAAAATTTTAATCGCCGATTAGGCGAACACGGTCCAATGCGAGATCGCTCGGTCTTCTTCGCCTCGAATCTTTACCTCGACGGGGGGACACGTCGCTCGCTCGGCTTGTGGAGGGGGGATAAATTGGACGGGGGATCTACGTTGGAACGAGGGATCGTTGGACGGTGGAAAGTGTCCTTAGTCACGGCCGCGAACGACTAACAAGATAAGTTTGCGCAGAAAATCGGCGATAACTGGAAACTTTGGAATCATAATTTCTCGGCGAGGCGGGACGATTATCGTGCGCAGCGCGATAAAACCTATCCTCGCCTTTCTCTTTTTTCCCCCCTCTTTTCAATTTCTCGCGTCCCCTTCGATCTTTAATCTTTCTTCTTTTTCCTTTCTTCACTAGTCAAGTTTCTTCTCCTTCTCCTTCTTCTTTTCTTCGTCTCTTCTTCTTTTTAAATATAATTTTCCTTGTTTTTTTATATCGCCACTTTTTTTCCTTCTTATTATTATCCATTTCTCCTTACGCTTCTTCTTACGCCTGTCTGTCATTCTCCTTCCATTTTATTCCTCCTCTTTTTTTTATTTTTTATCCTTACAAATCCATCTTCCCTTCGTTTTTTAAAATTTCTCTCATTCCTTTCCTCGATCTTCCTTCCCTTTCTTTCTTAAACTCGCCAATTCTTTCTCTCAATTTTTTCTATCCTCTTCTCCAGCTTATTCATACACCAATTTCCCTTTCTTACCCGCCACTCTTCCTCGTCCCTTTCCTATCCTTCCTTCCATCTCCTCACACGCGAGAAGAGAAGCGTTTCGTCGATAACGAACTGGTTAACACGCGTTCGTGCGGGTTAGGTATATTAAACAGACGAAGCGAGGGGATCCTACCTGCCACCTCGTAATCATTTCTTTCCGCCTCTCTTCCCCCCATTTCTTTTTTCTAAAAGTCATTAGATACGCGATCGGTCACGCGGTGCCTTATCGAATTCCAATGGAACACCGGCTGCACACAGGTCGAGATCATTTGGATAACTAATTGGGCACTGACTTACGGCTACGCGCTATCTCACCTGCCCGGATGGCGTGAGTCACCCGATTCTATCTAGGTGTGCGGCTATCTAGCGCGGATTTTTGGAGTCAGAAATTAGAGTTTTGGATTTTATTAATTAGGGATTCGAGTTATTTTGTGGTGAGTTGTGGAAAGTATGGAAATATTAAGCAGGGGGAAATGATTATCATATGGTTATCAATGGTTATCAATGATAAGTTTCACATGTTTTTTGGATTTAGAAATTCGAGTTATTTTATGGTGAGTTGTAAAAAATATGGAAATATTAATCATTGGTTATGAAGAATGGTTATTATATCAGTGTGGATTTTTGAATTTAGAAATTAGAATTTTGGATTTTATTAATTAGAGATTCGAGTTATTTTGTGGTAAGTTGTGGAAAGTATGGAAATATTGAGCAGGGGGAAATGATTATTATATCAGTGTGGATTTTTGGATTCAGAATTTAGAGTTTTAGATTTTATTAATTAGGGATTCGATTATTTTATCCAGGGTGAGTTGTGAAAAGTGGAAATATTGACCAGAAGAAAATAGTTATCATATCAATGTTTCACACGTTTTTTGAATTTAGAAATTCGAATTATTTTATGGTGAGTTGTGAAAAATATGGAAATATTGATCGATTGATTATGAAGAATGGTTATTATATCAGTGTGGTTTTTTGGATTCAGAAATTAGAATTTTGGATTTTATTAATTAGAGATTCGAGTTATTTTAAGGTGAATTGTGGAAAATATAGAATATTGACTAGGGGAAGAATGGTTTTATTATATTAGTTTATTATATTAGTTTTATTATATTAGTGTGAATTTTTGGATTTAGAATTTAGAGTTTTGGATTTTATTAATTAGGGATTCGAGTTATTTTATTTTATTTTAAGGTGAGTTGGAAAGTATGAAAATATTGATCAGGAAGAAATGGTTATTATATCAGTATAGATTTTTGGATTTAGATTCGAGTTGTTTTATAGTGAATTATGCAAAGTATAGAAATATTAATTGAAAAGAATGGATTACGAATATTGAATCGTTATAGATTTTTGCATTTAGAAATTAAAGAATGATAAATTACCAAAAATATAGAAATATTAATTGGAAAGAATAGTTACAATTTATTATATTAATATATTATAAGTATTATAGTATATAAGTATAAGTATATAATAGTATATAAGTATATAATAGTATTATATTAATTATGAATTTTTGAATTTGGAAAATAGAGATTCCAGTTATTTCATCGTGAATTATAGAAAATATGGAAATATTTAATAATAGGAAAAAATAATACAAGTATTATATTAATATAAATTTTTATATTTAGAAATTAGAGATTCGAGTTATTCTACGAGTTATGAAAAGTATAGAAATATTAATCGGCAAAAATGGCTACGAATATTATATCGATGTGAATTTTTACATTTGTAAAGTAAAGATTCGAGTTATAACGAATTATGGAAATATTAATCGGGAAAAATGAATATTGCATCGATATGAATTTCTGCATTTGGAAATCAGAATTATGAAAAATATGAAAATATTGATCGGAGAAAACCGATCGTGAATAATAATATCTTCTAAAGAGATTAATTCTTGACGAACGTTTAAGAGCAATAAATTCCAATAATTCGCTTCAAATTTGATTTAAAAAAACCGCCTCGATCGAAACTACGTACGATCGCGTCTCTTACGAATATAACCTCAAAAGGAAATGGACCGCGGCTGTAAAAAAATGTACACGGTTCCTCTCGGTGTTCCTTCGCTCTTAAGGGGACGGTCCACCTTAATCTTGGAGGTCTGGCCTGGTGGAACGGCACGGTGGAACAACGGCCGCTCCGTACACGGTGGAGGAGAGGGGGGTGGAGGAAGAAGGCAGCATTAGCGTGCTAAGCAGATGCAGATGAAACAAATGGATTCGCTCGGTGACCGTCGTAAATCCACGGTATCGTTGACACGATCCGCACACCCTCGCACGAACCCGTGCTATACGAAGCATCTCTCTCTCTCTCTCTCTCTCTCTCT
>NW_006263429.1:11757-15524 GCF_000469605.1 Apis dorsata
CCCCGTACCGTAGAGAGAAACCGTGGCCCGTGCTCTTGCTTCTTCTCATTTACGCTTTATATACCAACTTATGCACGATACAATCGTTGTTGATCCCGAGGAATAATGGACGGGCGATATCTCGGGAGAATTTTCAATTTCTTCTCGATAAGAATCCGGTTCCCGGGTGAATAATTTTCAGCGAAAGTTTCCAGCGTTGGTGGCAGAAAAAAAAAGAAAGAAAGTAGAGTGAGAAACGTTTGAACGAACGAGTAAACTTATGTTATTAACTTCTTTACGCCCGAAATTCGCAAAAAAGCATTAGTTGTCTGATGTATTATATCACATTTCGAAGAATAACACGATTGTTTCAATTATCCTCGATTTTACTCTCCTATTTTCATTTCACTTTCCCAATATTTTTATATTCCAAAACAGAGATCTCTATGTATTCGTCCTAACGAATATAATAATAATAATATATATATAAGCAAAATTTAATAATTTTTGAGATAAAGTTACTTCGATAATACGAGATTATATAAACGAGCGTTTCGACGAGTGATCGCTTAATCAAAATAAATTTCTCGCATCTCTATTCAATCCCAAGATAGATAAACCGTTTAATACATTTCTATTAATACGTTCCTAAATGAAAAAGATGTCGACTAGAAAATATAGAAAAAGAAAAAAAAGTAAACTCGCTCTCGGAGGAAACTATTTTTTACTCGCAAGCAACGTTGGAACGTTGGACAAAGCAAACCTCTCTTTAAAGTATCAATTAGCGGTTGGCTACCACGACGCTTTCGTAACGCATGCGCGAGAAAGCTTTATCTTAAGCCGCGGCTGGCCTACGCGCAAATTAGAGCTGTTGAAAACGCGCAACGGTTAAATCCTTGGAGGACAAAACCGCGATTTCGCAAGCGCCGTTGAACCGTGTCAGTTGATGCAACGTCGATTTTTTCTCTCTTTGGGAGAGAAGGAGGAGGAGGAGGAGGAGGGAACACCTGTAATAAATACGTTGTCTCAATTGGAATTTAATTAATGGAACGCAATTCCAACGCTTATCGCGATCGAAGGCTCGCGCGAGGTACACCTCCGTTCCATTAACGCGATTTACGAAGCATCGAAGGGAAACACGGTTACGCGGTATGAGTTATACGCTGTATACGCGTTACTCGAATAGTTAGTATTCCGCTAAAGAAGAAGAAGAAAGAAAAGTTTGAAGGTATTTCGTCCGAATATATCGAGATCTCTGTTTTGGGATATAAAGATGTTGGCAAGTGAAATGAAAATAGGAAAGTATCGAGGATAATTCGAAACAATCGTGTTATTCTTCGAAATGTAAATTTGCAAATTTTTACGTAATAAATATTTTATTACACTCTTTTTTCGTACATTTAAATTCTCCATTAATGATTAATCGAACGAAGAATTTAAGGGGAGAATTTAATAGTTTTTGAATAGATAAAAGCGTAATTAAAAATAATTGTAACGACAAACAAGCTGAAATTATATCGAAAAGTGTATCGAATAAATATTATTCGTTATTGAATTTATTTTAATAAATTTACTTAAAGCAATTTTATTCAAGATTTTTAACCAACTTACTTTTTCACCCAGTTGGCTCAATGCCAACTTCGAATCGAACGTACATTGAAGTGAAATAAAATCATAAATCTTTCCGTATATATTTCGAATATACTCTTAATAATTACTTACTCTTAACAATTTTTCTCTTTCAATTCAAATCCATTCTCGAGACACGAGACTTCCAAGCGTAAAACATATATAATTCATATTACACGAGTTGTGAAATTCCAGGAAACGCTGCGACCCACATTTTTTCCCTCTCGAAATCCATACGTCATAATAGCAGTAGAATAAGAAAAAAAGGAACGGTGACGCGTGTCACCTCGCCATCCTCGCAATGGCGGAGCGTGTGGGGTAGGTCGTGCGAGTGAGAGGCCGAGAGAGAGAGAGAGATAGAGCGCTTAAATTTACGATCCTCCTCGAGACGAAACAAAAAAGAGCGCGTTTCGAAGAACGTGCAGCATTCCTGCTCATAATTACGTAAACAGATACACGCGATATGATTCATCCGAAACAGTCGAAACTATATTTTTATTACAATGTGCGCACGATTGTTCAGAGAAAGATTGACAAACAGCTTCTAACTTCGTTTGAAAAATATTCGTGCATGTCACGAATATATAATTAAATAATTTTAAGTAATTATAATTTTAAGTAATTTTAAGTATATATAATTTTAAGTAATTTTGACTAATATAATCGAAACTATATTTTTATTAAAATAAAATGTGCACACGATTAAACGACTTCTAACTTTGTTTGACAAATATTCGTGCATGTATAATTTTAAGTAATTTTAACTAATATAATCGAAACTATATTTTTATTATAATAAAATGTGCGCACGATTGTACAGAGAAAGATTGACAAACGGTTTCGAATTTCATTTGACAAATATTCGTGCATGTATAATTTTAAGTAATTTTAATTAATATAATCGAAACTATATTTTTATTATAATAAAATGTGCGCACGATTGTACAGAGAAATATTGACAAACGGTTTCGAATTTCGTTTGACAAATATTCGTCACGTGTAATTTTAAGTAATTTTACCTGATATAACAAAAATTTCGTATTTTGGAGTGAATTGTGATTCTCGTGGCGAGCGAAACGATGTTTCGTTTCTCTTAGATCGCATCTTGTTAACCGATCCCTGCATTCCGATATTGGAATCGGGCTGCCGATGCTCGGGCTACAATGGACGGAACAATATTGCAGAAACGGTGTTGAGAATTTACACGTTGCACGCACGCAACGTTGCGCGAACGCGGAATTACGAAGCCGCAGGCTTCTCTTCAAGACCGGTTTCTCCTGGAAAAAGAAAAAGGAGATCCCTTTTGTGATCTTTGATATTATTGCGTATCGTTTTGTTTTGCCGCGAGGATTCCCCCGATTCTGCGATTTCCGGTTTTCGTGAGATCCAATTGACGCCGAATTATTCGATTGATTTCAAAATAGGGAAAAGTTTATTCTTATCTTGTTTTATTTTATTTTCTTTTCTTTATCTCGAAAAAAATTTTAGCCACCTTGAAAATTGATATTAATTTCGAGACCAAAATCTCGATAACAATAGCGAAAACTCCATTCTTATCTTGTAACTTTTATTATATTTTTTTATATCTATATAAAATTTATCTATATAAAAAATATTATAACTTTTATTATATTTTATTATATTTTATATATATATGTATATATATCGTAAAAGAAGTTTTTACGATATTAACACTTTAATTACTATTCATGATTAATTCGAATTCGAATCGAAAAATCGATCGATAAACATCGAAGAATCTACTGATCACAAACAACGGAGTCTCCATTCAAAAATCCATCGAGAAAAAAGAAAACTAATTTTTCTCAAACCTAGCAATGCATTTTGAAAATTAAAATTCACTTCATTCAATTTCGAGGCCAAAAATTCCAAAATTCAAACTCGACAATTCCTCCAATTCAATCTCTCTCCAATGTACGAATACCATCCTCAAACGTATCACACACACACAAATACACACACACACTTAACGCGATACATCTCAGTCCTCGAAAAAGATAGAATTTTTCGCATCCGGGAACTCTGCCCATTCCTCGGCCGGAACGAGTCGACGTTCCCGATCCGAATCGAAAAACATGGGTACGAGGAGGGACGCCATAAATAGCGAAACTCGCCATTTCTACGGCGCGTTCATTGAG
>NW_006263429.1:16260-16569 GCF_000469605.1 Apis dorsata
GATGATTAAATATTTTTTAGTTAACGAGGGGAATTTAGTTTTTCGTATGATTTCGTGTGAAGAGTTGGAGAGCTAAAATTAATTTTTTTAGGTTAGGTTCATCGTGCGAATTCGCCTGTATTTTTGATGGCCATGGATCTTGTGATGATTTTTTTTTTTCGAGTATGATGGTCTTTCAAAGTTAATTTTTAAAATGATGCAGAAGCTTTGAAAAAGTTTCTCATTTGAATTTTTACTCGATCGTAAAGTGTTCTTAACAATCGAATCTTGTTCGATGATTTTTTTCTCACGTGTGAATTATAATTAAAG
>NW_006263429.1:16665-16729 GCF_000469605.1 Apis dorsata
GATAATTGAATACTTTTGAAGGATGATTTAAAATTAATTTTTTTAGGTTAAGTTCATCATTATA
>NW_006263429.1:16736-19198 GCF_000469605.1 Apis dorsata
AATGATTAAATATTTTTTAATTAACGAGAGGAATTTTAGTTTTTCAAATTTCATGTGAAGAGTTGGAAAGTGATTTAATTTCTTTCGTTACGTTCATTGCGTGAATTCATGTATTTTTGATGATCATAGATCTTGGTTGTGATGATTTTTTTTCTCGCGTGAGAATCAAAGGATGATTTTTTTTTTTTTTTTGATTAACGAGAGGAATTTAGTTTTTCGTATGATTTCGTGTGAAGAGTTGGAGAGTTAAAATTAATTTTTTTAGGTTAGGTTCATCGTGCGAATTCGTGTATTTTTGATGGCCATGGATCTTGTGATGATTTTTTTTCTCGCATATGATGTTTAGATGTTTGGTCTTCCAAAGTTAATTTTCGAAATGATGCAGGAGATTTGAAGAAGTTTCTGATTTCCATTCAAATTTTCATTCGATCTTAACGATTATCGGATCTTGTTCGATGATTTTTTTCTCATATGTGAATTATAATTGAAGGATAATTGAATACTTTTGAATATTTTTTAATTAACGAAAGCAATTTAGTTTTCTAGATTTCGTGCATGAAAGAGTTGGAGAATGATTTAAAATTAATTTTTTTAGGTTAGGTTCATCGTGCGAATTCGTATATTTTTGATGGCCATGGATCTTGTGATGATTTTTTTTCTTATGACATTTGGTCTTCCAAAATTAATTTTCGAAATGATACAGAAGCTTTGAAAAAGTTTCTCATTTTCGAATTTTCACTCGATCGCAACGTGTTCTAATTATTAGATCCTGTTCGATGATTTTTTCTCACGTGTGAATTATAATTATAATTAAAGAATGATTAAATATTTTTTAATTAACGAGAGGAATTTAGTTTTCCAGATTTCGTGCATGAATCGAGAGTTTGTATAAAATTAATTTTCGATGGGGAGTGTTTTGTCACGTTCATGATTATGGATCTTGGATGGTTGTGATGATTCTTTTCTCACGTGTGATGTTTAAATGTTTCTCGATAATGAAAGGAAATCTTTAGTCTTTCGAACTTAATTTCAATGTCTTTTTAACGATTATCGGATCCTTCGATGATTTTTTTCTGAATTACTGGGTTGAAAAGATTAGAATCAAAAAGGCTAGGTATTTTTTGATATTGAGAGAAATTAATCTTCCAGATTTCGTGCGAAATTAATTAACGATTATCGATTTTGCTCGACGAGTCGTTGAGAAGATTGAAAAGGAATTTAATGTTTAATCTTTCAGATTTTGTATGCGGAATATTAATTTACATAAGATTATTTTAATATTCTATTCATTAAGATTATTTACATAAGATAATTTTAGCAAAGAGGCTTTGAAAAGATTTTTGATATTTGATTCTTCTAAAATGAGAGATAGTTTGGAAGAATTAGGAAAGAGATCGATAATGGATATTATTGATTTATGCTACTGAAAGAATTTCATTTTCATCAATAGTGCGTTGCAAGACGTAGATAAATACTTAATGAATCTTCTCATTCTATCTTCTTAATTATTCTCTAATCTTTCTTATCTTATTAATTGTTTCGTCAGTAATTTTTCGTTGGAGAAACATGAACAATTGGAGAATCGCATTGTCTCGAACTTTTCAACAAGACAGACGTATTTATTATGTATCATCCTCGAACGATACTTGGATTTCTGGAATGTATCACCTACAAATGCTAAGAATTCAGCACCCGTTTCTCCTTGCAGAGGAATTCCTCAGCGATCAATTAGAATAACTGAGCGAAGCTCTCCACTAATCATCTCCTCGACGTGCTCTCATACGCGCAACGCGCTGTTATAAATCGCTAAAATTCTTTACAAAACTTCGATAAGTAAAACCTCGAAACTTCTCAATGGAACGAATGAAGGATAGAAATATGAATCGAAAAAGAGAAAAAAAAAAGAAAAAAGATTTAATTTCAGAGAAATTAATTGTAGACTCAAAATCAAAAAATTATCAGAAATTAACACTCGAAATAGAAATATGGATCGAAAAAGAGAAAAGNAAAATTAATATTCAAAATAGAAATATGAATCGAAAGAGAAAAGATTTAATTTCAGAGAAATTAATTGCAGATTTAAAATCAAAAAATGTTTAGTCAGAATTAACTCGAAATAGAAATATGGATCGAAAAAAAAAAAAGATTTAATGTCAGAGAAATTAATTGCAGACTCAAAAAATGTTTATCTCAGAAATTAACACTCGAAATAGAAATATGGATCGAAAAAGAGAAAAGATTTAATTTCAGAGAAATTAATTGCAGACTCAAAAAATGTTTATCTCAGAAATTAACACTCGAAATAGAAATATGGATCGAAAAAGAGAAAAGATTTAATTTTAGAGAAATTAATTGCAGACTCAAAAAATGTTTATCTCAGAAATTAACACTCGAAATATAAATATGGATCGAAAAAAAAAAAAGATTTAATTTCAGAGAAATTAATTGCAGACTTAAAATCA
>NW_006263429.1:19309-20749 GCF_000469605.1 Apis dorsata
GTTTATCAGAAATTAACACTCGAAATATAAATATGGATCGAAAAAGATTTAATTTCAGAGAAATTAATTAATTCTCAGACTCAAAATCAAAAAACGTTTATCTCAGATCAGAAATTAACATTCGAAATCAACATTTCCCTTCTCCGTTGAAAAAATTTGCCAAGTTAAATAACGATCTAATAAAGTTATCGAAAAGAGAAGGGGGGAAGAGTATGTTTCACGTATTAAATTGCAACAGAAGTCGAAATCGAACCACGAACCGAGCGGTGATCAGATCGCGTGATGATCGTAAACATATTTCAAAGGAAAAATTGAGATTCGAATATCGAGTCTTGTCCACGATAAAAGCGTAATCCGAGGTTGGATTCTGGGTTCAGAGGCTGGTTTCGTAACGACGACGAGAAAAGAGAGAGAGAGATACGAGTGGCGATAGAAGGAAGTACGAAAAAGAGGGAGAGGTAGAATTTGCAATTTCACTTCACTGAAATTGCACGATTTAAATTCTCAACTTTTCTTTCGCGCTTCCTCGTATACGTGTCCGAGCAAACCTGTTACGATTTCCTTATCTCGAACGAGGCCTTCTATATTGTACTTAGTGTCGAGATGACGATCTTGTTGCAATAGAAATCTAGTTGCAATGGAAAATTTGCGTGTAAAAGTGTTTTACAATGGAAATATTCACCAATGTTTATTCATTATCGTTAAACTCTATTGGATTCAAAAGAAAAGTCATTTCCCCTTATCAATTTTAGAGAGGCATGTAAAATTAATTCCAAAAAAAAAAAAAATATTTGAACGATTTTTAAAAAAGATATTCTGAAAAACAGAATTGCACCAACTATATTTATCCATATCTATATTATTAAATATAAATCGAGCCATCGAAATATCCGACATTTATAAATCACGCGATAAATGCGATTACGATTTAAACGTAAATTTTCCATCGATTTATTATCTCCCTCCCCCCCAGGCGTTATCAATGTTAAAATTATTATTACGAACGATCCTTAATTGGCCCGCGCATCTGACATATGCAGTCTTATTATAACTGGTCCGGCCGGGTTCGGATCTCCTCTCAACAATTATTAATAACCGATCGATCGATTCGCTTTCCTTCCCGTAATGCAATGCGAAAAAAAAACTGTATCGCTCGTTAGTCCTTTCCGTTTCGACAATATAAATAACGAATTTAACGCTTAGGATAATATTAACAGGATTATAATTATATTTTTAAATTTGAAATGTGAATAAATATCCCTGGATATCTCGATTATCATCGCAAATATCATCGATCGATTCATCTAATATCGAAATATTTGAAAAATCTCTAAAGCATTTCTTCACCGAAACTCTCGTTGTGAACATCAACACCGCTGGATTAAAAGGGGTTAAAAGTTTCTCGAGGTTGGCCTCGATCGTTATCGAGAGGGAGGGGGG
>NW_006263429.1:20993-22915 GCF_000469605.1 Apis dorsata
AGTCGGACGTATGATAATATCGGATGCTCGATCGGTATCCACCATCTTCTTGTACGAGAGCGACGAGCGCGGCAGGCAGAAAATGTCAACGAATGACGGGGCAGTGGAGAGCCGGAAAGATCACACGTTCCGTCCGCTTGCCTATGTCGTGGGTAACAACGCAACGAACGCACACCACGAGCGAACGATCGTCTACCGATCTCCTCGATCCGAAGTTCATCGGCCTACATCGACGGTGGCTCGATCGAAACGCGCCATTGTTCTATCACCTATGCGGAGGACAGAATGCTTCGGTAGACATAATTGCATCCGTACGGGACCTTTCGATTAATATGTAAATCAAACTGTATTTTATTACTCGGATGACTAACCAACACTTATCCTTTATAAATCAATTTATCTTTAATAAATATAATAGCGCATTAATTTTAAAGTTTAAAGTTTCATTTACGGATGGAAATTTTCTGCTACTATATAAACATAAAATTATACTTATTATTATTATTATTATTATTACTCTATAATATTTTTGCCAATAATCTCGAACGTCAAAATAAACTGAAACGCGGCTATCCATCTAATTAGTGTCATTAAAATGGAAAAAAAGATTAACTTGGATAATATCAATCAGCAATGTACTCTCGAAATGGATATAAAACAGGGAACAAAATCATTGGAGAATCAATTATCTCGCTAAACGATCTATCCACTTCTCATTGTGCATTCGTCTAATGGCGGATAAAGTCTTTAAAACGAAGAAACACGGACACGAGAAACGGTCTAAAACACGGACCGATTAGAAAGCAGGAAGCATGCTTTTTGTTCGCGAATCTAGACTTATTAATAATTTAGCTGGTCTGCTCGAATGACATAGAACTCACCGATTAATGCTTATCATATTTTAATCGAGCCGTTCGTTTATCCCATACGCGAGTTACTTTACGGACGACTAATTGCCCAACCGAGTGACTAAGCAACCCAACCGGCATATCAATCGATGGATTTACTTTTTTTCTTCTTCCGTTTTCTTCTCTCCTGTTTTCCGTTCTCTGCCCGCGTTACACAAAGCGAGCCATTGGACAGAATGCTGGCAAGGAACGAGGAAGCAATCGAGCGGCCATCGAAGTGAGCAATTACCAATCGTTAGATAATTAACCGCACTGTTTTATCCTGCAACTTTGATTATTCGAACGGAGGCTCTCGATGCACTTCACAGCCACTTTTATACATCCTGCAAAATCGTTTTACATACTTATTGTCCGTCATCGTGCTATTAACACTTTACGATGATATTAGATTCGGTCATAAATGGATCCTGTATCGATAAGGAGTAAAAGGAAACTTGAATTTTTTCAACAAAGTTTACGAAAGAAATCACATAGCATCGAGCATCGCAAATTCGAAAACGATTTTGAAACTTGGAATAAAATTGGATTGGATTCAATCTATATTTCGATTTATTGCGAGAAAAAAGATAAGCAATATTTTAGATAGTTAAAAAAAAAAAAACGTTATTTCAATTGTCAATATTACAAACACATATTCGGTAACAAAGATAATTATCGTTATTCTTATCTTCGATCTACGATCAATCGCAATAAATCAATTGAAATAATTAATTACATGTATAGACACATTACGATACTTTGTTCGAAATTACGTGTTATTATATATAGTGTGAATACTGCTTTTATAACCTCGAAACGGTTTGTTTCGGCATTGTTCCAGACGAATCTATTAAATTGTTATATCGCTATCATTTACGATGACGTTTCCCTTTATTAATATACCTGATCGACATGGAAAGAGATTGGATAAACTAACCTGGATAGAAACGTTCTGTTTTCATGATGGAGAACGAAAACGAAGCTGGATCGACAATGACTTAGCTGCTATACAGTAAGATACGACAGGTATGCGCG
>NW_006263429.1:23152-26539 GCF_000469605.1 Apis dorsata
GAGAGAGGTGCGCCGAGAAAAATCAGACCGATGGATATAATCCGAAACTTGATTACGCCTTTCGTCGTTTTCCATTCAGCCGGCTGTTCTCTGCATGGTAAAAACGGAACCCGCGTTACCGACGGACCTCGCTCGCATTCCGAGATCGTAGATTGGTTCACGAATCATTTGTAAACAATATGGCTCGGGACGAAATAATGCGAGATCGATCGGAAAGGTCGTGGACTGAGGAAAAAGTGTTTAAAAGAGAAAGTGATTAGTGTAAAGTTGGATAAAATTCGAAGCAAATTAAAAGAAAAACAGTGGAATCTTATATTCGTGGTTAATCCATTTTTAAAGAATACAGAATCAATTTTTTCGATAGAAGAATTAACCAAAGAAGGAATAATTGATTTTCAATATCGAATTAGGGCTTAAATAAATAATTCTTAGCTGTAATTTAATTTATGCCATGTGAGTGCAAAAAGATATTTTTGGCAATTTTAGAGGTTTCGTCGCACTAAGAATTCCAAAGTGATGTAACAATCGAGAATTAAATTTCGAGATGTTTAACTGTGAAATAATTTGGCCAGCGATTCCCAGATCGATCAGCCAATCGAACGCGACCTCAACGAAGGTATTTGGAGAATTCTCGTTCTCGTGGCGACCTTAGAAGGCCTTCTCGTGACTGTGTCGGCTCCCCATAATTTTCTCTCTCGCTTTTATCCTCTCGTATCTACTTGGCCGCTGCCTTTCTGACATTAGAGACCTGCAACGCAATCCGAGAGAACCGAGAGAACAGTTGAACGCGGTCAGTTTTCCCTCCAGATAGGATTTCGCAAGCGCTAAGCTCGGATTCCTATTTCGCCCTGTTGTTCCGTGACCTCTTAATTTTATCGAGTATCGAAAACACGAGGAGTGGACTAAGCGCAATAATAAGCACGTGTTAAATTGCCATGTGCGAAACGCAAACGAGGAACGATACATATTCTTTGCATGACTCGACCTGACTACTTGACTGGTGAATTCTTACGATATGTTCGATTTTGACCTCTATCGTGCCGATCCTTGTGAAACGATACGGGTTTCGCACTTTTGCACAAAGATAATTCGAGCTTCGATGCGGATATAGTTAGATGCAGTGTTTTGAATAGGTTAGGTTAGATTAGCTTAGGTTGAGTAAAATATGTGGACATAAGTAAAGGGGTTACACGAGTTGAGAATGTGGGAAAATATTTTTGATTTAAGAAATTTGTAAGATGATAGTCACGATTTCACAAATAATATAGAAAATATTAGATTTCGATATGTATTGTGTATACTCTCTTCTACCAATTACTTATCTTTTCGAGTTACGTAATTCAAGTTGCTGATTTATCATTCGAACAAAATTTCCTGATGCAAAAAAAATTAAAAAGAAAAAGAAAAAATGGAAACTAGCTACTACTACAGAAGTACATTAGCAACTCGGAAGAATTTTAACGAACTAGTCATCCACGTATTGTTCGTTGGAACGGATTGACCATTCGCTCTCATTCATTTACAAGGGTTATCATTATCTCATCAAGCGAGTAATTACGAGAGAGAGAAACAAGGAACGATGAAGATGCAAGTAGGAAGAGGACGAAGGTAAAGAAAATGGTCTAACTGTTATCCGACTTAATAACTCGGACGTGTTTAAACGTGGCTTCGTAATGATGGGTTAGCGCGATTGCGCGACATAAACTGGATAAAAGGGTCCTTATTGTTTATCCGAGTAATTATAATCTTAATGAACGAATAATGGTAACGGTGCACGGGATACCGACGAATGGAATGCTCGCAAAAACAGGCTAGATCGCTTGTCGGACACTCGAACCTATTACATTAAACCTCTACTCACGGGTACGAGGTTAACCTCGTGTCAATTGCGACTGATCTATTAAATCATAAGTGCCTCGCCTTCGTTAATTACCTCGGTCGAGGTCGATGATCAAAGCAACTGTTTTCGTGTTCTTTCACGTGTCAATGTTCAGTTACGTTTTAATTATCGAGTTTTAATTCTAGATCGAATAAATTTTAAAATTACGTAACTTATACACGCTTGCTAATTGGATTAAATTAATTGTCAAGTAGAAATTATAATATGAAACGCAAAAAAAAAAAAAAATTTAAGAAACTTAACCTAACTTGATTCAATCTAATTTAACCATAATTCTAATATCACGAAACTTTGATCTCTCGTAAACCGTGACGCAAAATATCTGATAGATTATCATTCATTTTAGTACGTGTAGATCAATCGCATATAATTAATCGTGTGATAACAGTTATATCATAAATCATGCATATTTAATTCGAGAAGTTCGAGAAGATTGCAAGCTATCTCAAACGTAGAATATCGATCTGCCATATTCTTTCTACACCTTTGACATTTCACGCATGCGCACTTGATTGTAAATTTTTCGATCTGTAATTTACGATTACATATTTCGAATTTTTCTACCATTCTCGTAAGATACGCGATTCAATTGTGATTTTTTTTTTCTTCTTTTCTTCTGCACTTTTTATTGTTATAAATTTACGGATTACATCTGATTCACCAGCGTGAAGTGCTTAAATACCGCAAAGGTTCGAACTTTAACGATAAAATTGCTATCTTCGTCTTCGATCGGTCTCGTGTCGACGATGTAATATCTACGAAATAAAAACGGCAGATCGCCGTTTAAATCGTTGATGGAAAGAAATAGATGTATTAAGGGATGGTAAAAAAGAAGCATAATTACAAATTTTATCCAGGCTGATATAGTGGAAGATTATAGTCCGCGGTATAGTTAATCTCGGCCTAATCAGGCTATTACTATCATTACAGTCCATTCGATCTTAAGACTAAAAACTGTTTAAAACGGAAAAATGTATTAACGATCCATCCAAAGTTCTCTTAACCAAGGAAATGATATCGATCGCGTGTTAGAATAAATTACTTTTCTTGTTTCGTGTTGAAAATCTCTGCTCTTTTAGGTTAGCTGCCTACTCGAATATTGGTTTCGAAGTGTCTCTGCTTGAAAATGTTTTGTGTTCACGTATGTTTTTGAATCCAATTTTTATTATTAAGCGTAATAAATTTCACTTGGATGTTTAACGAGACAGATATTTCAATGAATGGATGAAAATTAACTTCGATCGTAATATTTGAAGATTCACGTATCATTCACGAACAACAAAACGTATTTAATAATTATAACAGAGTAAAGTATCAAATTATATTACTACTTTTACTTAATTTAATATTACAAGAAGAGAAATATGACAAATAATCTTGCTTAAACTTTCTTTCTTTTTGCAGAAAAATAATTTTAACATTTGTCCAACAATGTCGCGTATAAATGTTTCCAATAAGATTCTTGAATTAAAAAAAAAAAAAAAAAA
>NW_006263429.1:26714-30593 GCF_000469605.1 Apis dorsata
CGAAAATCTTTCCAATTTTCCTCGCGGAAGCTGGAATAATTGGAGAAGAAGGATATTGCGGTTATAAAAACTTGGAGGAAGCGGATCACGATAGAACGAAGGCACGATGGATAAGAAATATAGGGAGAGGAAAGGAGAGATAAAGCGAGTCGAGGCATAAAATGGCTCTCGGTTCTCGAACTTGTCGAGTAATGTATTTCCATTTGCCGACATTGGCACCCAAGCGGCCGGCCCGTTCCAAGCGCAACCGACTCTTATTTATCCGTGGAACCGCGAACCCGCCGACCATGCGAGAGCCAACAAATCAAAATCGACAAAGGGAACTGTCGGCGCTTCGCTCGTGGCCGACGTGGTGAAGAGTGGCCCGAAGAAGAAACATTTGTACGAGTAAATCAACCGGGGAATGGTACGTGCTTCCCGAACAATGGATACCTTGTCGGAGGAGGAGAGGGGGAGGAGGAAGGAGGAAATTCCGCCAAGGAACGAAGCCTAAGAGGCCTGTTTATTTCCGATTGATTAAAGGCGCAAAGCGGAGAGGAGTAGGAAATCGTGTGAAAAATGGAATTGGGATTACAGGTATAAGGTGGATCAAAAGTGGAGAGGAGAAATGGTTGGATGGAATTACGTACAAAGAATGTATGAAGAAATTTTCTTTTTTTTCTTTTCTCTCTTGTTTCTATTCTTTGGCTGTATCTAGCTATTTGATATTCATTTTATATGTTTATTTAAAAAGGATAAATTTAGCAATAAATATAATCTGCTCTTGTTTATATTAATTTCAATCTAAAATCCGTGTAAAAGTTAAAAAGAAAAATCACAATTTCGACACTTATTATCAACCATCTACCTTCAAAATTATTTATACACTCTGTCTAAGTATGCACAAAAGTTAAAAATTAATCTCTATCTATATCTTATTAATTATCAACCAAAAACATTCATGCACCATTAATTTCAAGCTAAGATCTGCTACTGTGCAAAAATTAACAAGAAAAATCACAATTTTGACACTTATTATCGATCATCTATCTTCAAAATTATTTATACACTCAGTCTAAGTATGCACAAAAGTTAAAAATTAATCTCTATCTATATCTTATTAATTATCAACCAAAAACATTCATGCACCATTAATTTCAGGCTAAGATCTGCTACTGTGCAAAAGTTAACAAGAAAGATCACAATTTCGACATTTATTATCAACCATCTACCTTCAAAATTATTTATACACTCAGTTTAAGTATGCACAAAAGTTAAAAATTAATCTCTATCTATATCTTATTAATTATCAACCAAAAACATTCATGCACCATTAATTTCAGGCTAAGATCTGCTACTGTGCAAAAATTAACAAGAAAAATCACAATTTCGACACTTATTATTGATCATCTATCTTCAAAATTATTTATACACTCAGTCTAAGTATGCACAAAAGTTAAAAATTAATCTCTATCTATATCTTATTAATTATCAACCAAAAACACGCATCATTAATTTCAGGCTAAGATCTGCTACTGTGCAAAAGTTAACAAGAAAGATCACAATTTCGACNCTTATCTACCTTCAAAATTATTTATACACTCAGTCTAAGTATGCACAAAAATTAAAAATTAATCTCTATCTATATCTTATTAATTATCAACCAAAAACATTCATGCACCATTAATTTCAGGCTAAGATCTGCTACTGTGCAAAAGTTAACAAGAAAAATCACAATTTCGACACTTATTATCGACCATCTATCTTCAAAATTATTTATACACTCAATCTAAGTATGCACAAAAGTTAAAAATTAATCTCTATCTATATCTTATTAATTATCAACCAAAAACATTCATGCACCATTAATTTCAGGCTAAGATCTGCTACTGCGCAAAAGTTAACAAGAAAAATCACAATTTCGACACTTATTATCAACCATCTATTTTCAAAATTATTTATACACCCAGTCTAAGTATGCACAAAAGTTAAAAATTAATCTCTATCTATATTTTATTAATTATCAACCAAAAACATTCATGCATCATTAATTTCAGTCTAAGATCTGTTATTGTGCAAAAGTTAAAAAAAAGGAAACCATAATTTTTTCTCGCAAAGCAAAAAGGATATAATCAAACAAAAAACAACAGAAATCAAAGAAAGAAGAAGAGGAAGAAGAGGATAGTTGAGGAGAGGGAGCATTTGTTCAGACGGACGGATGAATATGGCGGAGAGCGTGCAAGTTGTGGAGGCTCGGTGTGGGCAGTACGGTAACCTTCCCGGACAATGGGTATCTTGTCGAAGGATCTACGGGTTAGCGGCAAGATAATAGAACGCGGCAGTGTCCGAGGTGGTAGTATAAACCTGGATCGCAGAAGGTGGAGTCACCTGTAAAATGTCGGCACAATGCCCGACCACGTCACAGGTGTCTCGCGCCGTGAAAGTCCGCCAGGGGTGCGTCAACCAGAGCCCACGTATCCACGGACAATGAGTAAATAGCCGTTGGATCGATTGGACGCGTTGTAATTGCCCCGCCCGATCCGATATTAGTCGTTTAATTTATCGATCGATTCACCGATCGACATTTCAACTCTGATAATTTTGCTCCAAGGTATTTTGCGTATGTTCGCTTTTTCGAGAAGCTTGCTTTTTCTTTTTCGATCGACAAACTGATTGAATTGAATTCTCGTCACTTCCAAACTTATCCATCCATTCTATTTCAGATCCCCTATGAATTCCTAAGCGAGCTTAAAGATGCTCATAATTTTCTCGACGCATAGAAAAATGCTCAACGATTTGCTCAAATTGATCATCAACGATTCCGACTTTCGAGCATTTTTGCAAGAACCTTAATTCTTTAACTACGAGTGGTTTATAAACTACGTACTAAAATTATAGTCAGAGGCAGGTGTGGTATATAAACAACATATTAATTTTTGCTAATATCAAATATAGATTGTGGTTTATCATATATCACATATTCAAAATGAAAATAAAATAGATACAAGATATCACTTCACAGTAATATAATTTAAAATTAGAATGTATATACTTATTTTCATTTTATTTTACTTATCGTTGATTATAAAGTGCAGTTTATTAGTCGGCATGCTTTTATTTTTTATCCTATTTTTATTTTAATACAAGATAAAAGTTTAGTTTCATTTTCACTGTTATTCGAATCTCTTTCAAAATATATATTTTTGTGAACTTTCTCTAATATTGATATAAGCCTTCTACTTCTTCCAGTTCAAGAAAAAGGCGCCTTGATCAAAATGTCAACGAATAAAGCAATGAAGTTTTACTATAAATTTTAAAATTTTTAGATTTCTGTAATAACAACTTGTACGTTTTATTACACAATACTTCCCTACTTTCTATACTTTTTGCAATTTATAAAATAATTAGAATTATACCGTCTAATATTACAATTTGATCTTAGTAAAATATTTTTTTTAGAGGGATCGGTTGTGCTTAAAAGTGCCCACAATTAAAGGGTGAAGAAAAGAGCTCCCTTCTCTCTCCGAACCCCTGTCACGAATTAATCAGAAGCGAGATATCTCTTGGCGGCGGAAAAAAAAATTCTCTTCCACAAAGGGAAAGAACATTGGCCAGGAATCAAATCGTGGAAACGGATCTCGCGCGATGGCGATCCATCAAACGGCGAAGAGAAGAGAAACAGAAAGAGAGAGAGAGAGAGAGACACGGAGCCGCCTACCGTTACGTAGCATTCCAAAGGGAGTGTAGCAGCGGTATCTGCGAAGATGGAGGCCCGATACGCACCCGATAATACCGAAGGATGAATCACGGTGGAGGTGGAGGAAGTGGCCGGGTGAAAATGTCCGGTTTAGGCGAAGGGGTGGGGGGTGGCGAAACTCTTTCGTGGTCGCGCTAACGAAG
>NW_006263429.1:30903-31941 GCF_000469605.1 Apis dorsata
TGCCATTAGCATTCGGCCAACCTCTCCTCTCGCCTCGATGGTGCGACGTCCGCTGTTTAGATTCGATCCTCGGCCGGGTAGTCGTGCACGATTCCATCAAAACGTACCAGCTGATCAGGATGCGCTCACTCGTCCACCTCGGTTAATTTATCTCTCGTCCCCTCCTTCTGGCCTCTGCCTTCTGCCTCTGCCGGATGGCTACCGCCCTCTATTTCCGCCCCCGTATCGTGATATCGGATCGATCCTTCCTTGTTTTTCGAGAGAGACGAGTGGAAGGAGGAGAATTCGTGATTTCTAACGAGAGAAGAATCGATGCTTCAATCTATGCTTCGTATTTTTCTATTAGAATCTATAGGAATGTTGACGAATGTTGTGACAAACTTAGCAAACTTGGAACTGAGTGTTAACTATTAATCAGATGCGTGTTTCTAATGGAGAATCAGGTTCTATCGTATTCTTTTTTTTTTTTTATCAGAAAAGTATGCCATTCCTAGCGGAATAATAATTGGCCAAGAATCATTTGACATTTGAAGAAGACAAAATAAAATATTAACTGAATTGATAAAATTATTGATATTTTTATAATCTAGTAATTTGAGTCAGAGAACAAAGATTTTTCTCCGTTTACGATCAGTCGATCCAAAAGAAATTCAAAATATTATAATTATTATAAATTTTTAAATCATTTTTTTCATACGATTCTATAATCTCGTCTAAATTACTATCAGGATAATAAATATAACAGAAACTTTTTTTTATTCCATGAATAAAAAAAATCTACACGCTCGTCATACGTTTCGTAAAAATTTTGCTTTTCGCGCCTTTTTATTTACGCACCTAACCTGCTTCTCCAATTGCGAACCAGAATATAAATTTTTTCTTTCCTACTTAATTGATTTCGCTAAACAAAATATAAAAAAAAAAATTTTTTATCTCTCTCTTTCTCTCTCGAAAAGAAGAAAGCAAATGAAAGTTAGGAGGAGAGGTTAGGAGCGCGGAGAGAGCAACACGTGCGCGCGTGGAAAACGTTCCATTAAC
>NW_006263429.1:32208-36137 GCF_000469605.1 Apis dorsata
TCTCGAGAGAAGAGCGAATTCGAGAGAAATTGTGGAAACTCTGCTCGAGCGAAATTGGTTGGGAAAAATTGAAGAATTTCTTGGAGTAAATTGTTATTTTAGGTAAATTGCTTGAATAATATTCATTCGTTTCAATTTTAGTGCTACGATTATTATATTTTAATTAATTGTCGAAATAACTTTACTAATAGCTATTATATTTTGTCCGTAGTTGGTGATAAGTAATAATGGAGAAATTTGGCGATCGAGAATGATTTTTCAACGATTCGTTTTGAGCGAAAATTATTTTAATAAAATTGTGCCTATTTATGGGAAATAACGGAAGCACGAAGTTTCCATCGAAAAGGAAATTTAGAGAAAGGAAGAAAAAATAAAGGCGAAAAAAAAAAAAGAATAATGAATTACGAAGATAATTGGTTGCATCTTCATTAAAGGAAACCAGAATGCATCGTGTCTCGAGACACTTGCGCGCAAACTAAATTACATGGTTACAGTGTCGTTATTAATAGGCATTTTGCCTGTAGTGAAGTGTAATTTAAATGGGACGAAATTAATTTGCGGGATCTTTTATTATTCACTTTCGTGTAGATAAGATCGCGAAAGAGCGTTCCCTCTCACGAATTATCTCGTTAATCATAAAGAATCGGGGAGAAAGTAAAAAAATAATTGGAGTCGATAAACAAAATGAATAAATATATGTATATAATGTACTTTTATACTATATGAATTTAATACGATAACAATCGGTATTTTTTAATAATAATTACATACAATTTTAATTTAATGTAATATATATTTACGTGGAAAAGTACGAAAATTGTTCTTGTAATTTATATTCAAATTCCGATATTAAACAAACGATGTTTAAAACGGGATTGTAAATAGAAATCCGTTTAAAATAAATAAAAAATATTTCTCGAAATTTATAATTTCGATGAGTATGAATCGATGCTATTCGATATTGAATTCGATATTGAATAGAACGAATATAATCGAAATATTATTTACTTCTCAATAATTTCCGAATCACATGGAGGGAAAACGTTGAAATTGATTTTCTCCAGTGCATATATATCGAAATTGCATCCCTAATTGCAACGATGTAATTAAAAAATGGCGAGACGTGGAACGAGACGAGTACAAAGTTGTGGCCGAAGAGTGGCGATTCTTGTCTTTCGAAGGGGTCAAGCGCAATTTAAGATAACGCGAATTTTTCTAATGCGATTACCCGCGTTCGAGTTGTTGCACGCTTATCAAACGTGTTATCATCGTGCAATTATCGGGCATAGTTGCATGTCTACTTACAACTAGCACTCGAATGTTTTAAACTTTAATTATTAAAGGTGTTGGTTGAGTTCTCGACGATGAAGTAGCTATTCCAGCTTCTCTCGTATCTTTCTCAATCGGAATATTGGCCGATGAAAATACGTATACGTGAAAGAACGATGGAAATGGTAAAACATCGTATCTTTCGATGAGAAATAAATTCTATCGAAGGATAGAGTTAGAGTATTTTATACTCTACGTAAAGATTGATTTGAGTTTGGAATATTAAATTAAAATTGGCCACAAAAGTATAACCGGTTATTTAATATCGCTTACAATTGTATCTTTTATAAAATTGAGAAATTTTTTAACCTAAAAATGTCAAATGGAATGTAGAAATGATTTAGGTTTTTATTAATGAATACATTAAAAAATAAAAGATATCGTTTACTTGATTTGAAAATGTTTAAATCACAATTTATTTAAAAATCAATATTTTTGCAAATAAAATATATATTAATACGAATAATAAAGTTAATCCGTTGTTCTATCATGAAAAAGTAAAATTTTATATATATAAGTTCGCTCACTGTTCGATTGGTACCACAGCGAATGAATTTGCAACCTCTTTGCATTGATAAATATAGGATTCTGCGCATCCATATAAGAAAAACAGAAAGCAGAGAATCTCGCGGCCACCACTGTAAGAATACGATTATTAGGCAAGAATGAACGTGCAAGAGGTATTGTGAAGTTTGCAAAATTGCAGATATTTCTTTTACCGATAGCAGTTTCGCAAATTAATTGGAAGATTCGAAAAGTAGCGCTAGCAAACGATCCATGTTCTCTTTACTGATAGTCTAGTCGGTAATACTCTATAAATTAAAATAACAAACAAGTCATTTAGCAAAATCAAAAACAAAATATGGAATAGACTTAATAATCGATGCATTTTTCGTTTTTTTTCGTTCTCGAAAAATATTAAATCTTTTTATGCTATTCTTGTCTATGATTTTGTGAATCGAGTACAGACAAAGAGAGAAATTAATGAGGGAGAAGGACAGAGATAGAATAAAAATTGTGCAATCAGCGCCATCTCTAGAGTGGCACTGACAAAACATAAATATAGACAAGGAAAACAAGTAGAAAAAGGATAGAGATAGAACAAGACTTGATCGTTACCGCCATCTATCGAGTGCGAAAAATACTTCTGCAAAAATATAACAAAATATTCAAGAAATAATGCTTATCTTTAATTCTCAGTTCGTCTTTGAAGATATGTTCACAATACTCGAGAGATGGCGTTAACTATTAAGTTTTAAATTATCTCTACTCTTTCTTTTTTATTATTTGTTTTTTGTTTCGGCACTCAAGAAGTGGAAATTGATTGTATAATCTTTATCTTATCTCTCTTCGCTCATCATTTATTTTTCTTATCTATATTTATTCTAAATTCATATATCCAGAAGATTGTATCCTTTGCAACCTTTTAATTCGAAGAGTGCCAATCGATCGAAGCAGAGTAGAGCATCGGTCCAGCGATTCTTGCCACTGTTGCATGACACGTAATCGATAATGAGATAAGTGACGAAAAAATAATCGTAAGGATAAATTGGAACGTGAAACGATTCGAATAGGAAATAGAGATGAAAAAGATAATGGAAACGAAAGAGAGGATAAAAACGAGTAAAAGAATTTTATTTTTTGCTTTAAGTTAGGAGTTGTATCTTTACAATAAATTTAATCTAATCGATATTAAATAATCTAATATATAATATAATATCTAATGTAATTAATATTCTTATCTTATTTAAAAGAAAAGTTTGATTACCTATTTTTTTTAAAAACTGAGGAATAAAGGGGAATGAGATAGAACGAAAATATTCTTGAGATATTTATTATCCTCTAGATTCTATTAATATCTAATCTATTAGTAAATCGATCGAAATAATTAAAGGGAATCGTGCTTTAGATGCTGCAAGTATATATAGTTTTATTATTGCTAAAGAAAATATATCCTTATATTTCTAAATTTGAAAACTTTTTTTTTCCTTTTAAACAAAAAATTTAAAAAGCAATGCCAATTAGAAGAAGAGGTCATTACCCGTCTAAAAAGCTAGAAAAATAAAAGCAAGAAAATTAAAATTAATGATTAATTTTAGAATGCTCGTCGAGCAAAAATCTGCCACGTTGTGATCGAGAAAAGAAAAGAAACGTGCGACTCATCGTTATCAGTCGCATCGACTCATGCGAAATTCATTAAGGCCATCATCGTGTAGGAGGAAAACATCTGTAACGATAAAAAAAACAATATAATTCAAATAACAGTTCGATTTGTTTGAAATTATTAAAAAGCAAAACGAAACTTTTTGTTTAAACTGATATGATAAAAATTGAAATTGTATCCTTGAATTCTATATAATAACGAAAATCGAGAAAATCGTATAAAGGAAACTTGAAACTTAAAGAGATCAAAAATTTAATGTTTCCATAAGAAGTTGAGATAGAAGGATGAGAATTTAAATAAAATTAATGAAAGGTAATTACCTTCATTGGCGTGATGGATGACTGTTTCATCCTCTCGAGAGAAGAAGCGTTGACTCCAATATGTGCTCGAGACAAATATTTAAAGAAAAAAAAAAAAAAAAAAAAAAAAAAAAAAA
>NW_006263429.1:36248-42520 GCF_000469605.1 Apis dorsata
AATCGATGAACAAACAGTTGGGTCTAATTTGTCTATCCGTTATCCATCAAGAAAGGATTTAAAAAAAAAAACAAAAGCAAATATTGATTCTACTACGACTGCATTGATCGATTACAAAAATATAATTTGAAAAATTTGAAAAATATTAAATTATTCTTTCGATACTTTTATCCATCCTTTTTTTATCTAACATTCGTTTTAGAAAATACTTTGTTCAATATTTTAAAATAATTGTGTGTAATTCTGAATGAATTTAATCATTATTGATTCAGAAAAATTATGATTGTTCAAAATCTAGATTATACATAGTTTTTAATAAGATAATGAATTATAAATATTCGAAATTTGAAAAATATTGAAAAATAATCAAAATTGAATATGAAAAATATAAATAAATTAGAAGGAATCTGGAACAAAGAAATTGATGTAATTTTTTAGGCACTATTTCCAAAAACGAATTCTTCTAACAGAATCTTTTTATATCTCTTATAATATTTTTAAACAATAATTTTAATTACGAAAACCGATACTAATTATTGCCAGCTCTCAATTACGTCGAGACTATATATAAAAATATAATAAAGATAAATTATTAAATCAATAAATGAATAAATTTAAATAAATAAATAAATAGAAAAATAAATGAATAACAAAGTTAAAAAGAAATATAAATGAATGAATAAATAATATCTTTAAATAAATACATGAAAGTATAAATAAACCTGTTATTAATTAATATTATAAATAAATTAATATTATAAATAAATATATTATTATAAATAAATAATTAATAAAAAAAATCAAGAAATAAGAATTTAAAAATGTAAATATATAAAAAAAAAATAATAAAAAAAACTAACCAAAAAATAAAATAAATAAACAAGTATATATATACAACAAATGACATCAATATTAAATGTTAAGTTAGATAATTATTAAAATTATAAAAATTTAAAAAAGATTGAAAATTTTTCGCGTGTATTCGTTGAATTTAGTCAAATTTATAATAGCTCCCATCTATCAGATAGGTTAAGAAATGATCTCTCTTCTGTATAGTAATCAGAAATAACCAACTATCACGAGAATACACGTTCTTTGTCGAATGGATCGAAAAATAATTTTTTCGAAAAACGATCAACAATTTAACAATCTTCATATTTCTATATATCGTTAATTTATGGATCGCAACAATTTATCGCGAGTTAAATTTACATTTTGTATATATTTTACGGTATTAATTCTCGTTTTATAACTGTGTTAAAATATCCCAACCGCAATTTTACGCGAAGAATGTCATAAATTTATATTATACGTATCCACAAATTCATCGTGTTTTCTATTTTTAATTTTATTTCATTTTTAATAGTTTGATATAATTGAACAATTGATATAATTGATCAAATTGAATTTTTCCAACTATTAACCGCGCATTAAAAAAAAAAAAAAAAAATATTCTACTACACGCGCCACTTTACGAGAGAAAAACAATCGTGGAACGGTGACGGAACTTAAATGATCAATCTCGAGATCGAGCGAGAGTTATGGTTTTTTTTTTTATCAAAAATACCAAGCTAACCTAATTACAGAAAGAAAGAAAAAAAAAAAATCGTATTTCAATACGTAATAATTCATACGACGACTACATCGAGCATACCTTTACTCGAATCGGCTTCTAACAGAAGTGGAGACCGGTTTAACGAGGCCACGCTACGAAATATCGCGTTCTTCTTGCATATCCTCCTCGAGGATAGCAGCCTCGGGGGAGCAAACTCCGCATAATTTCGTCTCGACGGAATTAATATCTTTCCTTCTGTGTTTCTATACGTGTACAGAGCAAGAATCCAATGAAAACGATCACATCACGTTTTACATTTTCGACGAATATTTTCCACGAATTAATCGAGTTTTTTTAATTCTCTTCGAATAATTAAGAGGCGAGAATTTTGGAATGAACCACGATTGATATCTTAAATAAGATTATAATTCGCGTGGATATCTTCACGATGCGAATTCCCACGAGAGAAAAGAATTTATTGCGAGGCGGGTGGTGCAACGATAATCGGCCGAAGCCGATTAAAGAAAAAGAAAAATGGCGGGCCGCTCTCGGTTCAACAAATCACTCGCATCGGTATCGTAATACCACTTTTCCTTTCCCTGCCACCGACAATATCGCCTCCAGACCAGATGGACGGACGTATTTATTCTTCGCAAGTGGCCAAGTGTTTCTGAAAGATTCGAAATTCTCTCCGATCCCGGCCGTCTGTCTGCTTTCGACAGAGACCCGCACCACGAGCCTCCAACTGCTCGATCATCCGCGAATTATTCGGATGTATAAATAGGAGAGGTTGAAAGGAAGTGTTTAAGAATCTGTGGATAATAATTAGAAGTAAATAGGAAAATTATTTTTTTCTTCTTCTCTGATCGACGTTTAAGTTGCATTTTCTATTTAATCCTCGATAATATATTATATTCATGTATTAAAGAACTGTTGTTTTTCTTTTCTTTTTGATCGACAGTTTAAGTTGTATTTTATATTTAATCCTCGATAATATATTTTTGTGTTAAAGAATTATTATTTTTCTTTCTTTTTGATCAATGTTTAAGTTGCATTTTATATTTAATACTCGATAAAATATTTGTTGTATTAAAGAATTATTGTTTTTCTTCCTCTCTGATCGACGTTTAAGTTGTATCTTCTATTTAATCCTGATAATATATTATGAATTAAAGAACTGTTGTTTTTCTTCTTTTCTGATCGACATTTAAGTTGCATTTTATATTTAATTCTCGATAATATATTTTTGTATTAAAGAATTATTATTTTTCTTTCTTTTTAATCGACATTCAAGTTGCATTTTCTATTTAATATTCAATAATATATTGTATTAACGAATTATTGTTTTTCTTCTTTTCTGATCGATACTTAAGTTGCATTTTCTATTTAATCTTCAATAATAAATTATGTTTATGTATTAAAAAACTGTTGTTTTTTTTCCTCTTTGATCGACAGTTTAAGTTGCATTTTCTATTTAATCCTCAATAATACATTATGTTTTAAAGAACTATTATTTTTTTCCTCTCTGATCGACGTTCAAGTTGTATTTTCTATTTAATACTCGATAATAGATTACTTTTATATATCGAAGAAGTGAAATTTTCGAATTATAGTTTTTTCTTTATGCACAAGATAAATCGTAAATTGTATTTAAATTGTGTTTGTCTTTTTCTTTTCTTTTTGCACAAGATAAATCATAAATTGTGTTTTAATTGTATTTGTCTTTTCTTTTCTTTTTTTATTTTTTTCTTTTCTTTTTGCACAAGATAAATCGTAAATTGTATTTAAATTAGTTTGTCTTTTTCTTTTCTTTTTGCACAAGATAAATCGTAAATTGTGTTTAAATTATGTTTGTATCTTTTTCTTTTTTTTTTTTATTTTTTTCTTTTCTTTTTGCACAAGATAAATCGTAAATTGTGTTTAAATTGTGTTTGTCTTTTTCTTTTCTTTTCTTTTCTTTTTGCACAAGATAAATCGTAAATTGTGTTTAAATTGTGTTTGTCTTTTTCTTTTCTTTTCTTTATGCACAAGATAAATGGTAAATTGTGTTTAAATTATGTTTGTCTTTTTCTTTTCTTTTCTTTATGCACAAGATAAATGGTAAATTGTATTTAAATTGTGTTTGTATCTTTTTCTTTTCTTTTTTTATTTTTTTCTTTTCTTTTTGCACAAGATAAATCGTAAATTGTGTTTAAATTGTGTTTGTCTTTTTCTTTTCTTTTCTTTTCTTTTTGCACAAGATAAATCGTAAATTGTGTTTAAATTGTGTTTGTCTTTTTCTTTTCTTTTCTTTTCTTTTTGCACAAGATAAATCGTAAATTATGTTTAAATTATGTTTGTCTTTTTCTTTTCTTTTTGCACAAGATAAATCGTAAATTGTTTAAATTGTGTTTGTCTTTTTCTTTTCTTTTCCTTTTTGCACAAGATAAATCGTAAATTGTGTTTAAATTGTGCTTGTCTTTTTCTTTTCTTTTTGCACAAAATAAATCATAAATTGTGTTTTAATTGTGCTTGTCTTTTTCTTTTCTTCCTTTTTTTCTTTTCTTTTCTTTTTGCACAAGATAAATCGTAAATTGTGTTTAAATTATGTTTGTCTTTTTCTTTTCTTTTTGCACAAGATAAATCATAAATTGTGTTTAAAATCCACGTTTAACTCGGTGTAATTGATATCGGTTGGGATGATGGGATGAAAAATGATGTAATAATGGGGAATAGGGAAGGAATGGGAAATAGAATCTTTGTAGAGTAATGGAACCTTGGTAATATAATTTCAAACAACACACACTCGCGATAACCGTAATTCCCGTCGAGGTAAAATACTCGAAGAGAAATACCTCTGTGGTTGTATGGGATATATATTATCGAAACCTCTTTCAATTCAAATTGAGATTAATGAATCTGGCAATTATATATATTTTTTTTTTTTTATAATCTTTGAATTAATGGATGGACAATGGCTCGAGCAAAATTTAAATCGTGATTTCAATCGCGCAATTTGCATCTCTATCAATGTCGTCGTTTAAATACAATTTGCGCTGTTCTCATAAATTTCGTTCTTCTCTCTTTTAATTCTGCGTTTTGAAAAACGCGTTATATAACTCTTTTCGAGGAAGGGGGGAGGTTGAGGGAGGATTGGAAGGAATAATTTTTTTCCTAAATAAGTTATAAATAGAAAATCAAGATTAAAATGTTAATGGAGGCTTTGAATAATATCCTGCTTCGCTGAACGTTCAATCATCTCGTTAACGAGAATTCTCTTCCTTTCATGGAATTTGAGTCTAGAAATCCTTAAAAGATCATCTTCGTTGAGATGAAAAGTTCATGAAAAGTACACTGCCGATCAAAAATTCTAAAATCATCATTTTTAATTACGTTCTTAAATTCTCTGATATATAATTTCGTGAGAAACTTGGAAATTTAATTATTTCAATTTTCAATATCTATTTTTACTTTCATGAGTTTTTTTACATTAAACAATTTTCTATGTTAACGCTATTTTGATCCGATTTTTTCTAATTCTTTAAATCCAAGGAATACGTGACTGAAATTTTCAAACTTCGAAATTAATATTAAAAATTGCAATATTAATTTAATAAATTTTAAAAGAATTTTTTGTATTAATATTATGTTGTAATTTGAATTTTTCCAATTTTTGAATTCCGAGGAACATATGAACGATTTCAAAAATTTTTATGTAAAAAAAATTTTCTACATTATTATTAATTTAAATTTTTCTAATTACAAACTTCAACATCTTAACAAATTTTTACGTAAAAAAATTTCCTACATTAATATCGTGTTAATTTGAATTTTTCCAATTCTTCCAAATCCAAGGTACACACGACTGATTTCAAATTTCAATATTACTTTAATAAATTTTAAAAGAATTTTCTATATTAACATATTATGTTAATTTGAATTTTTCCAATTTTTAAATTCCGAGGAACATATGAACAATTAATACTATGTTAATTTGAATTTTTCCAATTCTTCCAAATCCAAGCTACACACGACTGATTTTAAATTTCAATAATACTTTAATAAATTTTAAAAGAATTTTTTGTATTAATATTATATTAATTTGAATTTTTCTAATTTTTGAATTTCGTGGAACATATGAACGATTTCAAATTTCGGAATTAATATTACAAAAAAAATAAATTTTTTCGTAAAAAAAATTTTCTACTTAATACTATGTTAGTTTAAACTTTTCTAATTACAAATTTCAACACCTTAACAAATTTTTACTTTTAAAAAAAATTGCAAATTTCTAACTACAAAATTTCTAATTATCAATTTCAACATCTTAACAAATTTTTAATTTTAAAAGAATTTTAATTTTAAAAAAAAATTTCCCACATTAATAATACGTGTTAATTTGAATTTTTCCAATTCTTCCAAATCCAAGGAACACGCGACTAATTTCAAACTTCGTAATTGATATTAAAAATTTCAATACAAACGCTCGAAACAAATTTTACTATTGAAAAAAAAAATTAATCCTATCTTAACTTATTTTTCGAATTAATTCGAAGGAACACGCGAGCGAATTGGAAGCTTTTGGTCGTTGGTGTACATTTTAAAGGGAAACGGGAGAAAGAGAATTTCGAGCACGCATTGAAGTCACGTTTCCTCGGTTTCACATAAACGGCGAATCGACAATTAGGCCGGTATAATGTGTATACGGTATACGGACGACGGGCGAGAGTGGCGGGGA
>NW_006263429.1:42803-43607 GCF_000469605.1 Apis dorsata
ATCCATCTACGATGAGGTGACTGGATCGCGTGACTGAGCTCGCCCGTAAAAGAAACTTTCGTAAGTTTTAAACGATCCCCTCCCCTCTCCCTCGCCTCGAGGAGAGGGGGAAACGAAGAAGGAAGACAACTCGATGGAAGGACGGGGAGGAGGGATGGAACGAAGCAGGGAGAGACGGTTTGAATTTCCTCGACGTGGATAAATTGGATGCGTATTTACTGGAAACGACGATTTAATAAGATGGATCGATGCGTGCGAAACACGCGTAGATATTGTGATTTCGAATAAAATTTTCTACAAGGATCGTACGTTGTAAATGGTATCTGTGTGTATCGATGATAAAAGAAATTTACCTCGTATTAAAATATATATCGTGATTTTAATCCTTTCGAGAATTAATCTCGTTTCTTGATATCTTGATTTTGCTCAATAGCGAAAAAACGATAAAAACGATGTCAAAGGTATTCTTTCGTCAGAATAATGATCGTATGAATTATATCTCTGTGTGAAAAAGATTAATTCGAATCCTTCTCTCGTAAATTTTACCGCGAATTTCAAATTTCAATATTTATCGGTAATTTATATTTTTATACATACTTTTTCCATTGACAATATCCACCATCGATCGATTCGTATTCGAAGAAAAAAAAATATATAATTAATAAAAAATCAATAAAAAAGAAAGAGCTTTCGAAAATTATTTTTCACCGCGCGTATAAAATGAACGAAAAAAAATCGAGGCGAGACAACACGCACCTTCGTGTGCATATATTAAATTACAAAAAAAAAAAAAAAAAAAAAAAA
>NW_006263429.1:43663-44063 GCF_000469605.1 Apis dorsata
CTTAACTCTCGAAAAGAGCACGCGGGCGAGGACGCGTTTCGAATACATTGATCTTCCGTTGGGCACGAGTCCGGTTTCCCGATCGCGTAAAAAAAAAGAAAAAAAAAAAAAAGAAAAAGAAAGGGAAAAAAAAGGAGGAAACGATGGTTTGGCGGTTTATAAAAATAAATTCCACGAGATGAACGACGAGAACCGGGTCGACTACGAATAAACGTTGGTCGCCGGCCGAGAGGAAAGTAATTACAAAAGCGTTATAAAGCCGAGTTGAATTATGCATTTCCCGAGAAACCCTGTCCCGCACTTGTCAACCTGTCGCTTCGTGTCAACCTTCCTCTCGAGATTAAGCTCGTTTTCGGGTGAAACGTTTCTCGTCCTCTCTCTCTCTCTCTCTCTCTCTCTC
>NW_006263429.1:44189-45445 GCF_000469605.1 Apis dorsata
AACAATTCATAAATCGTGTTTTATCATATATTGCGATTTATATATATATATATATATTTTTCTTTCATCTCAGCAGTGTGAAATATTTTAATTTGATGAAATTTAAATATGATTGTTATTATTAAATAATAATAATCTTGAAAGATAAACTTTTCTTTTCGATTGCTCTTGTTAAAATTAATATTCGAAAGTGAATTTATATATTTTAATATTATTGATCAGTTTTTGGCTGATTTCAAAGATTCTTAAATTCTGTAATAATAATTCATGATCATCGAGCTAGAAAAAAATAAATAAATAAATAAATAAAAAAAAAGCGGAAGGGTTATCGTTAAATTCCCTTAAATTCTATAATAATAATTAATTCTATAATAATAATTAAATTACCTTAAATTCTATAATAATGATTCATCTAAAAAGAAAGAAAAAAAAAGAAATAAAGAAAAAAGCGGTTCGTCGTGCCTACACGAAATATTTATCTATTGTACTCCGTTGCGGGATCACAAAAAAATGATGGCGGTACGACGGGGTCAACGACCACCCGATGAAACATTGTGAGGCGTGAAAGATCAAACGTGAACGCATATACTGTCAAACCAGTTTTGTCGATCGTAAAAAAAAAAAAAAAAAAAAGAAAGAAAAAAATTTAACACGCCGTGTCATTGCCATTCACCCTTCGTTGCGCCATCGAATGATCCGAATCGAAGAAAAAGAAAATTATTTATATCCAATAAATAAAAAAATTCCTTCCGTATCCGTCTTATTCATATCGATCTGGTATTTGAAATTCGTCTCGAACAAGATCCCTCAGAATCGAATCAAAGAGTGAAAGATAATTTTAAAAAAAAAAAAAAAAAAAAAAAAATCGAATAAATAAAAGATTTGCAATTTGCTCGAAACCACGTTCGATCGAACGATTGGCATTCTCGGGATTTCCGGTGATCACGGAGACAGGAGAGGGAGAATTTATCGGTTCGATTTCGATGAATACTTTGCAGGCGAGAATTATGATTTTCCGTTGACGTTCACCGTGTGAACGTACGATCGAATACCTTTCTTTCTCTCCCTGTTGGAAACATTCTGATTTTTCCAGTTATTTAATTAATTGAGCAGAAACGGCACGCACAGAACGCGAATAGTGCTCTACGCGCCGATAATTCTCGAACGAGTTTCAACGGCGACGATTTACGAGTGAATTTTCTTCCGTTCGCACACCTTCGTCGCATTTGGAATTTCGTCCTTCTCTCTTTTTTTTT
>NW_006263429.1:45669-48756 GCF_000469605.1 Apis dorsata
ATATCGAAAATCGATTAAAATAAACTTTTATATTATTTATATTATTACTATAAATATATTTTATATATATATTTATATACTATAAATATATTTTATATTATTACTATAAACTTTTATACAAAATATGTATATTAAGAAGGAAGAGACATATTCTTTTATTTCGAAAGTGGTACGAGTCAATCATTCGAACGACATTCGAAAAACATGCTATTACATTCTCTCTCGTTCAATGTTGTTTTATGATAAAGTTCGAACAATTTATTCCATCTGAATAAATGAAAATAAATTAATGAAATAAAATTGCTTCTTTTTATATTATTTCTAAAAAAAATAAAAATAACAAGATGATAGAAATAATTCGTCGTTAGATAAATTATTATTCCTCGCTCCTTTTTCTTTCTTTCTTTCTTTCTTTCTTTCTTAAATTCAATCAAGCTCCAAATAATCGTATGCGAAACGATCACGCTCGGATCACGATCACTTTCGAACGAAAGAACGCCCACTAACCATCGAACCGCGCTTTCCCTTCTTCGAATCGTTTCCTTTATACCATAAACCGTTCATTGCGAATTACACGGCGATTACACGGTCTGACCGCTTAATCATAGATCGTTAAAGGATCTCTTTATCCCCCCTCCCTTTTTTTTTTATTATTTCGATCGCGAGACAATCGTTCGATTCGTGTCTTTCGCAAAAGGAAGTCTCAAAGGAGGCTCCCTCCTTCGAGTTGTAATACATTGATAAACACATTCCTGGAAAATTTTATTGGAAAATGGAAAATCCTTGACATTTAACGAAATAACACTTTTTTTTTTTATAAATTTTTCAAAGGTTTGAATAATTGGTTGCTGATAAGATTTCGAAAGTGAATGCATCTCGCGTTTAATTTAAAAAATTTAAAAGAATTTAAAAAGTGTTCGATTTCGCGGAAAATGGAATTTTTATTGTATTAATGATGTGTTACGAATATATTATGGCGATTATAAAAGTTTTCTTTCAACGCCTTGTAACGTTATAATAAATATACGTAACTTAAATTAAATAACGCTTCGAAAATCAATGTTGAAAATAAAAGAGACTTTTTTTAAAAAAAAGTGAAATCATTTTTTTAATTAATCCTCCGACTCGATTAATCTCTCCTCTCAGGGAAATAAAAAAGTTTTTCGAATGACAAAATGACTCAATTGAATTAAATTACCGGTTTGGAAATTCATTTCTTGCCGAATTACGATCAAAAACTCGAGCGCGTAAAAATTCTTCAACGGCTGAGCTAGCCAACGAATTACGATCGAGATACCAAAGTCACGTACGCGCAAAAAAATCCACGAAAATCGTGGATCTCGAGGAAGGAGTATGGTAAAAACGGATCGTTGAAGTCGTCGAAACGAAAAAATTGATCAATTTGCAACAGCTTTTCGTTATAAATATTATAGAAAAATCTAAAAAAAAATCGTAGACGAGGAAAAATATATCGTGGTTTATCGGCCTTGAAAATTTGCCAATTGAAAAATTAATTAATCGCGATGCGACAGCATCTATCAATTTTTCTACTCCTCCATTCACGAAGATCGATGGATGATTCACGAGTGGACCGTCGAAATTGAAAGTTGATTAACACGCGATGCGAAAATCGTAGATGAGGAGGAATGCGGTAGAACACGTGATTCCATCGAAATGAAAAGTTAATCGACCACAGCAGCTTCGATCACACTCTTTCCTCTTCCACGAAAATCTACGTAGATCGAGAACGCGCGCAGCAGGAATGCGATAAACGATGATTTACGATTTGGATTTCGACGGCCGTCGAAATTAAAAATCAATTAACCACGGTCGCTCCCCCTTTCTCCTCCATGAAAATTAACGAAAATCGTAGATGGCGTCAAGATTACGCGGAGGAATGTGGTAAACACGTGATTTGTGACCGTCAAAATGAAAAATTAATTGACCGTAGCATCGATCTTTCTTTTTTTCTCTTCCTTAGGAGAGAATCTAGGAAGATCGTAGATAGCGTCGAAAACGCATGGAGGAATGCGATAAACGAATGAGATTTACGAGTTACGAAATTAAAAATTAACCAACCACACAACGTCGATCGTTCTCCTTTTCCTCCATGAAAATCAACGAGAATCGTAGAAAACGTGGTAAACAGTGATTCGCGTTCATCTAAATGAAAATTTAATCGACCATCGCTACGTCGATCGCTCCCCTTTTCCTCTCGTTCCTCCGTGAAAATTAACGAAAATGACGTAGATGGCGTCGAGAAGGAACGCGGTAAACAGCGATTCGTAGCCATCGAAACGAAAAATTAATTGATCGCAGAGCCCATCTTTCTCTCCCCTCTTCCACGAGAATCTACGAAAATCGTAGATAGCGTCGAGGAAATGCGATAAACGATGATTTACGGGTCGACTCTCGTTCGCCGTCCGAATGAAAAATTAATTGGCCGCAATGGAACAGCGTCAATCTTTCTCCCTGTTCCACGAAAATCCACGAAAATCGCGAAGGAATGCGATAAACGGTGATTTACGAGTTCCACTTGTACACCGTCGGAAACGAAAAATTAATTAACCGGCAATGAAACGGCATCGATTTACCGCCGCCTTTTTTTCCTTCCCCCTCTTTCGTCCACCGGTCGACACTCCACGGCGGGACACGTGTCTCTTTCTCTCTCTCTGTCTCTATCTCTCTCGCTCCTCCACTTACCCCTCGCGCCGTTTTCTTTCTTCGCCTGGCTGGGGCCGCTGCACGAAACAGCGACGCGCGCCACCACAGCCACTGTCATTAACTTACGGCCGCGGCGGTGTCGGTGTGACATTTCAGAAATGCCCGCTACTGCGAACTGGGTTACCATAAGCAGGCCTGGCTGGCAATAACGCGTGCGCACACGGTGTTGTACGGTGACCGGCGATAAATCGTGCACAGGTGGACTTTCGAAGCGCGGCACGATTGATCAGCGAGTATTTTTAAGAACGGGGCGGCGAGATGGATGGATGGATGGATGGATGGATGGTGGAAGGAATTTTTCCCCTCATATATATTTTTGTGATCACGAATCGCGAATTTTTTTTTTTTTTTCCTCAACGATCG
>NW_006263429.1:48981-51143 GCF_000469605.1 Apis dorsata
GTTGGGACGATGTTTATTTATTTTTTTCTCTCTCTTTGGGAATTCCGACGAAACTTGTCGATCTTTGTTTAAAACGGGATTGGTTCGCGAGGAAATTTTAAGGCAGCCATCGAAATAAAAAATTAATTGATGCAACAGCGTCGATCTTCTTTTTTTTTTCACTTCTTCGAAAATCTACGAAAAAATTATTTTTGTTTTTCTGGAATAGAAAATTGATAATAAAAAACGAAGGGGGATATATACATCTCGTGGTAAATAGTTTGTAAATTTTGCGAAATTATAAAATATGTTTTCATGAATCCAATTTTTCCAATGAATATGTTACAAAAGAGACAAGTAACGAGCATTTAGTTACCGAGTTGAATCGTCTATACCTTAAATAGCAACCAGGATCGTTAACGTAACAATCTCACTCGAGTAGGGAAAAAAGTTGCATACATCGATCGCTTAATTTCGATCGTTGCTCAATTTAGAAATATCGAACGTGAGATTTTAATTCGCGTCTAATTTACGCCATGTATATATATGAAATAAAACGCTTTAAAAGAAAAAAAATCATTCAATTGATAGAAACGCTAAAACGTTTAGAGAAAAATTCGTTATTTACGACATTCAAAACACATTCCACGCGTCTTATCCGTACATTTACATTTCAACGCGACAAATCTACTTATACATATATATATATAAAAAACTTACTCTTCCCCCTTGTCATTCAAATCCAACGAACGAGACGCGAGATGAAAATATTTATGATTGTAAAAAGCTCACCCCTCGTTTGAGAAATGCGTAAATCCTCTCTCGAATACCATCAATTCTCTGGAAAAATGGTGGACGAGAAACACGCGTGGGCGTATCTAATGCGCGAATCTCGAGGAAACCTTTCCTTCCCTTAATAATCCTTCTATCTCCTTCATCCTCTCCTGCACACCTACAGAGATAAATTTAATTATAATTTAGACCGAGAAGTGGCCTTGGATCGAGTAAAACCTTCGTTTTATCGCGCGGTTCTCGTGCGAGGAGGACGAGAGAGAGAGAGAAAGAGAGAAAGAGGCAGTCGCCGATAAGGCAAGCCGGCCAGGACGAAAAACAGGACGTGGCGAGACAAGGAGATTCGTGAAAGGTGGGAGTGCGAGAAAGAGACACGACGTGCGTGCGCGTGCGCATGTGCTTGGCCATTCACGGTTGGCCACCGGTCCAGTAGGACCGCTTTAATTCTCGTCGAGTTGCGAAACCGAGCCACGGGGTACGCCCAGGGTTTATCCAGTATCAAAAGTGTGAGAGAGATTTAAAGAGATTTCGAGGATTTTGAGGATATTTTTTTTTCGAGAAATCGGGTTAGTCGTATCACCTTGCATATTCTTATTTATTGGCGAAAAGAGGAAATCAAAATAAAATCGGTGAAAGGATCTGAAAATTTTTGCACTGTGCATTCAATATTAATTTCGAATCATTCTGATGATTCATGTGACAAAGATTTTCATGTTATATAATATAATTTAACGAATCGGATAGTAGGTAATTAGTAGTAATAATTCTCACTATTGCCTGACAAAAAGAGAAAATAAAACAAGGATCTGAAAATTCTCACATTTGTAAAAAAAGTTGCTCGAATTCTTAAATTTTCTCGCTGTGCATATTATATTTAATATTAATATAATAATTTCGTATAACACAATTCATTAATGACATACTTGAAAAATCGCGAATGTGAAAATTGCAGTTTTAAGTATATTCTCCACGAATATTAAAATTTTCTATTGAGATAGACTTTTCTGGAGGGAATTAGGTGAAGCTAATCCCTTTGTTCGCGCAACGAGAAGATTCTATCCTTCTTCTATTTCTTGGATCTAAAAAGAAACGTGATATTTATGATGACAGAGATCCTTAAATCAGGAATTTCAGAATCAGAGGAGACATGCGTAACAAAAATTTGCGAGAAGACTTTTCGTTCGACTTGACAGGATACACAGTTGAAATGTGCTTGAATCGATGAGATGGAGATTTTATGTCGCCTCGAGGATGATAACACTGATGATGAAGTGTAAAAGCATGGAATACGTTAAGCACCGATATATATATATATATAAGAAAATATATATATACATATATATATATATATATATATATATATATATATATATTTGATATTGTATAATATC
>NW_006263429.1:51264-64153 GCF_000469605.1 Apis dorsata
AATATCACAATTGTACATTCCCTTTATACAGTATAAGTTTTAACATTTTTTCATATTACTACAAATTCAATTCAAGACATATTCAAGATAGACATAGTCAGTATCCCATTCTGTATATAAAAAATAAAAAAATGAAAAATATATATAATACATATTAAAAAGGAAATTTAAAAAGTGATATATTTGTCTTTCTATTCTTCTTTTTAAGAATCTTCGTAATATGCAGGACGAAGGTATATGATGTACCTTTGAGAAAGAAAGAAAACAAGCCATTGTTTGCATCTTTTCTTTGTCTATCTTTATCCTTACTCGCTTCCTCGTTAACTGCCGTCGTCCATGTGAGGATAAATGTAGTCGTGTCCGGACGAACGGCAACTCGTTGACAAATATACTTATAACAAACCGTCTCGACAATTTAACGAGTTGTGGCGAGAACATTCGTCTCAAATATCGCGTAATATTCGTCACTGTTGCCGAGCGTAGATTAAAATCTCTCGATTGAAAATTATCTCGCACCGTGGTTGAACGGGTTCCAACGACGACGCTTGCGGAACCCGTGCAAGCGTGCCTCGAGTATGTAAATTTAATNCGTTACAAGAGGAGAAGAAACGGTAAATTAACTAATGTTATTTGTACTTGTAACACAGAACGAGTGTTACCTACGTTATTGTTGCGATAAATCTGAACAAAGTAGAAAAAAGATGTATCAAGAATCTATTATATTATCTGGAAAGTTTGAGAAAGTTTTAGAGAACAGAATTTAATCACTTTTTTTTTTTTTTTTAAGCGTGGATGGATTTAATTATTCGTTTTTAAAGATAACGAAAAATATATTTTATATATTTCGTTATATACGTAGAAATTATATATTGGAAATTGGAATTTTTTGTTTCTTTTCGAGATAATTACATTACGATATTAATTAATTATTAAATCGGTATTTCGTATCGGTAGTTCAATGTCGTTTGGTAAAAAAAAAAAGATTACACGTGAAATTTGAAAAGGTTTCAAGTAAGATAATAATATTTTGATACGATTATATCACGATAATCTTTATTTACGTTGTTTAAGAGTATAAATTATTTCAAACGTTTGAACGTTCTTTACACATATCTCCGTATTAATTTTTTTTTTTTTCTTTTTCTTTTACGTTCACCGTAATTTCGTGCCCTGTAATCCACGATATCTTTTTAATATCCACCTTCGTTACAGCAACAACATTTCGTTATTTGATTTTTGCAATTTATATCCCTGTTTATCCATTCTCTTTTCTCCTCGTACTTAATTTCTGTATCGAACGAAATCAGATATATTATATGTATATATATATATATATATATCTTTGGCAATAATAATAATCGTCAATACAATTTGGCGAATAATCTTTATCGTACAATGATATACTAACTGACGAGTGTAACTGATTTCACTCGATGATTCGTGAATCGACTTTCGTTCGTGTAATTTCCAACTCGCTCGAGGAGGAAAGTTGTTGTTTCTCGAAACAAGAATGAAAAATGATATTGCCAATCAAATTTGAGATCCGATTCGGCCTCTTTAACGTCAATCCATTTATTTTATTATTTTTTTTTTTTCGATGTTTAACAAGCGAGTTTGCAAAATAAATATTTCGATTCGAGACGAAATAATGTGTTAACACATTATTTTCTTTTTTTATTGACGAATACGTTAGGTGTCGTTGTCAATTAATCGTAATTTTAATCACGCGAGAACGTGAATGTTTGCGATATTACGTGGACGAAATTGAATAATAATTTAATAAGAATGATTACACTTTTTCTCAATGATACAGAATTGTAATCGTTAACCAATAATAATATTTTACTCGACAAAAGTCAAGAATACAAACTTTATTTCTTTGTATATTTTTTAGTCGCTTACAAATTCAAAGAGGATTTATCATCGATCAATAAAACAGAATTTTATAGTATCGTTATCAATAATAATATTTACTCGACAAGAGTCAAGAAACAAATTTTATTTTCTTTGTATATTTTTTATTGGCAAATTCGAAGAGAATTTATTTATCGATTCAATAAAAACAGTATCGTTACCAATAATAATTTATTTGATAAAACTCAAGAAATTATTTCTTCCTAATATTTTTCCTCCTCTCTTTTTTGTGCCAAAATTCAAAATGGATTTATTACCAAGTTAACTTAGATCTCCTCGTATCATTATTTTTAAATTTCCAAACGTATTCATCTTTGGGAAAATTTCAACGCGAAATGGAAAACAATAGAACACGTAGAACAATCGAATACGAAAACTGGAACTTAAAAACTTAATGAATATTCATCACTGTCTTCCATCGTCTTTACACGTTCAACTCCGCCACCTCGTAAATATCCTCTTCTCGCGCCTTTCCTCGGCCACGCTCGTCTCAAGTCGAAACCACGACGCCGTTGTCCGATCGATTATGTAAATCTCGACTCGGGACACGCAACGAGCGGAGCAACGGAACGAGAAAATTCAACTTGTCTCGGCTCCGTCTCTTCACCAACGCCTCTTCTCCCTCAACGTGACGCGTCGAAAAGATGGCCAACTCGATAAATAACGATCGAGAGATAATTTAACCGATCATATTTGCGAATGAAAATTCATCAAACCGATCGACAGATTCGTTTAAATTCTTTAAAATAATTCTAAAAGTTTCTATCCACAAGAATCATTATTTACAATCAAATTGAATGTAATCGGAATCAGATTAATTCTAATTAATTAATTAAAGTAGAGGATAATACTGTATTCAAAGTTTCTACAATTTTTTTTTTTTTTTTGATAAATTATTCGAATTCGATATATTCGCGTCATTATATTGTAGAAATAAAATTAATAAAACGCGTATGAGAATTGCAATGAAATTGTTAATTCAAGATACTCTTGAAAAATAGAAAGATACGATCAAATAAAGAAATATATAAAAAAAAAATATCTCCTTTGCTATATTTTTACTTTCGAACGTAATCTACAGTTTCTATTCTTCTTAAAAAAAATTCATTGCGAAAACGATCCCCCTCGCACGAGAGAAAATATTAAACAGCGATATTAATAAATGCTACGCAGCACGTGTAATTGAGAAAAAAGTTAAAGGAGAGAGACGGACGATTCCGCGCAGATCTCTTACGATCTTTTACGATCTTGTCCACCGAGCTGTCCGACAGGATCGTTAACGCCGCTGCTACGGCTGTCAAGTTTCGAGGGATCGACGAAAATCGCGCCGTTTTCGGGCCCACTTTCGACAGCCCGATTCGATCAAGGAAAGCCGGGCTTACGATAATGAAACCTCGCCGCGAACTCAATTTCGCATGCGCATGCGCCGTGACAGTGTAATTACGGAACGTTACAACCGGTGAAATGACAATCGATTCGAGCGAGGCCGTCCGCATTTAATCGCGTCTGTTACCGGATCGAAGCGAGGTATAATTATTGCCACGATTTTTCAGACGGTTGGCACGGTTTTGGGAAACGATGAACGAAATTTTGGTTTACGTGATTTTTATTTTTTTTTTTTTTTATCTTCGAGATTATTGGTATGTTAGATCGAAGTTGCTAATTTTGGAATGAATGACTTAACTTATATTTTGTTTAGTATATTTTAAGTATATTGTATATTGTCCTCTTATATCTCTTTTGTGTAATGAATTCTTTTCTGTTTTTCGAAAAATGAATTTAATTTAGAATATTATTTCTGCAACAAGTATCGAAATATTAGGTTAGCTTTAGATGAGAGAACTTTCAGTGGTGGTTTTTGTTTTTCTTCCCAACAACAACGATAAATAAAAAACAATAAATAATTCTATATAAGAGAAACAAAGATGTTCATCCAATCCCAGTAACAGAATTGACAGGAAATTTTCATTATAAAAATATAATAACAATAATAATAATATATCTAATCTATCAGATTAAAATTTTGCTCCTTAAATCTTAAAAGTAAAATGCATAAGTATAAATTAAAAAAAAGGAAAGGAAAATTCATTCTCGAGCAACTTTTTCTCTTAATATCTTAACAGATCTCGAATAGAGCCATTAAACGGGATTGAAATTTGTAAATTGAAATTTACATACGATTACACGATTTAGGCGACTTAAGAAGATTGAAATAGAGTATTGTCATTCGGTGAAATTAACGACGTATATATACGCACATATATAGATAACTTTCCCCGTGTACAGCGCCCGCAGATGCTACAAATAATGACGACTGACGCGAATGCACGAGCACAAGCTATCAACCTGTCATTCAAACCCTAGTTATCTTATGCCCGTTTAAGACCGATTATTTTGTTTGTATCTTATAAATCGTGTGTTTGGAATACACAGCACTTTGTATATTTACTTGTATAAAAATATATATATTAATAAGTAAAATTATTCGAGAAAGAATAATCTTGACAAGTTAGGAAGAATGTTGAATCGAATGTCTAAAAATCTAAAAAGAATAAAACAAGTATATATTATTTTACTACTTGTATAAAAATATATATATTAATAAAATTATTCGAGAAAGAATAATCTCGACAAATTAGGAAGAACGTTGAATCGAATGTCTAAAAATCTAAAAAAAATAAAACGAGTATACATTGTTTTATTATTTGTATAAAAATATATATATTAATAAAATTATCCGAGAAAGAATAATCTCGACAAATTAGAAAGAACGTTGAATCGAATGTCTAAATATTTAAAAAGAAGCGAGTAAAACGAGTATACATTATTTTACTACTTGTATAAAAATATTAATAAAATTAATCGATAAATAATAATCTCGACAAATTAGGAAGAACGTTGAATCGAATGTCTAAAAATCTAAAAAAAAATAAAACGAGTATACATTGTTTTTTATTGTTTATATAAAAATATATACATTAATAAATAAAATTATCCGAGAAAGCATAATCTCGACAAGTTAGAAAGAACGTTGAATCGAATATCTAAATATCTAAAAAGAAGACAGTAAAACAAGTATACATTATTTTACTACTTGTATAAAAATATTAATAAAATTATCCGATAAATAATAATTTCGACAAGTTAGAAAGAACGTTGAATCGAACGTCTAAATATTTAAACGGAGGCGAGTAAAACGGGTACATACATTGTATTATAAAAATTGAAGCAAAAAAAAAAAAAAAAAAAAAAAAAGAAAAGAGTTAATGTTAATCGAGATCCATCAAATTAGGCTGCATATGGGCAAGTTAACGAGCGCATTGGATTCTTACGATTCGAAAAATCGGCGTCCTTCGACGTTCCTCATCTACGACCACGTTCACGTCCGTTTCCAAAGCGAGGCACGCGTGATAAATTACGGAACCAGCAAGAATCGGATACGTGATCGAGCAAATAGCGGCGGTCGGCCACGTGTGTAGTTCTATTCTAGAGGCGATTAAATGGAAAGTAGCGGCTAAGGTAATGATCTTCGTTAACTATCCGTTAGGCTGTGCCTTCTGTATTTCTTCTTCTTCCTCCTCCTCCTCCTCCTCCTCCTCCTCTTCTTTTTCTTCCACGGCCGAGTCGAGAAAAGCCGAAGGAACGAATCTAACCGTAATTTCCAACTTTCCATTTTCCAGCCGAGTCCACCTTTCCCGGGCAAAATCTTTCTTCCCGGCACCGCGGCCGATCCATCGATGTCGAGGCATTAACGAGAGAAAATTTATCACGTGCCCTTACGTGACCGTGCTCCCGCCAAATAAGTACTTCCCTCTTCTGAGAGTCGAGAGTTACCGGTTTCTCGGAACCTCCTAGAAACGATCGTCCTTGCCACGTTTTCAATGGAATTTTAATCAGATATCGGAAGATTTTTGAAGCTTGGAAGCTTCGTTTTAAATCGCGGGATTAATCGTTTTTACGAATCGCAAGAATCGCGGAATTGTGGAAAATTGTAACGTGGATTCGTGACGCGTGATGGATACAAAGTATTATTATTATTTTTTTGTGAGAAAGAGACAGAGATTAAGAATAAGTTTAATCAATTTGGCGATTACACAATGATATCTATTCAAGTGTGCTTAAATCTATATTTAACCGTTGTTTATGAAGTAATTCGTGATATTATATCGATCTTGAAATTCTATTATGTGTAAATACGTAATTGGATAAGGATCTGTTTTAACAGATATTTCATTGGGCGTATGATCGATGATAAAAGGAAATTTTCAAATAAATCGAGTATCGATAATTAGATTTTTGCTGTTCCGATATCTAATTCGTATTTCGTCTGAAAGATTCGAATCTGGGAAGAATCACGTCTGACGATCTTAAATTGAGCAAATAAATATATCAATAGTATTAATATTCGATGAAGAATATGGTAAAAGGAAAACATGATTTAATATCTATTTATGTTAATAAAATACACGCAACGGGTAAATCCTTGAAAATATTGAAAAGAAAATTGAATTTTAATATCTTGATTGTCTTTCATAATATTTATTTTCATCTTAAAGCTTTTTAAAATAAATTTTTATAAGGTATAATTGAAATACGTATAATTTTTATTACAACGTAAATTGATAATTCGTTGTTTTTTAATGAGAATGTAAAAATTTAGATTGCACGGTTGGAATACGATAAAAATTGCTGCAAAATTATCATCGGATAATTCCGACTATTTTATCAAGTAGAAAAAATAACCATGGCATAAAAAAATACATTAATCATGCAATTATTTGTGTTAAAATTGAGTAATTTAAATTTATCTCTATGAAAATTATTATACACGTTTCGATTACTTTTATGTGATTATTTTTATATTGAATTAATATATATATAATAATAATATTGATGAATATATGTATAATGGTTTTTTTCAGAAAGTTTTAAATAATTTTTTTAAAAAATTATCACATAAATTTAATAGTGATGTATAATAATAAATATTATCGTAATGCATGTGATATCTTCAAATTACTATTAAATGCAAATATATTAATCAAAATGAATCTCAAGCTTCTATCGAAGATATAAAAATTTATTACATAAAAATTATAGAATAAAAGGTTATCCTCTTGAATTTTTATTTTTTTCTATAAAATATTCAATTTATAAGAAAATAAAAAAAAGAATATAAAAGAAAAAACAAGTATTAAATAATACAATTTCAAAAAATATTATTAACAATAAATATAATATGTAAATGCATGCACCAATCAACGTATACTTCGTTAAGGTTAAGATTCACTTCGGTAATATTGCTAAGCAGATTTTATTTTTTAATCTTTTTCGAATGAATTCTGTTTGAAACAAAACTCATAGACGATTTTAAATCACACATCAAAAAAGTTGATATCAATTTTTCTTTTTCGATTCATTTAACATAAATACACAATTAGAAATACAATACTCACTCATTCGTTGCATGCTCGAATTCTTCTGAGCGAATGCTCGAGAATCATTTTCACTAATAGGAACGAATCTCTCTTGTATTTAATGAAACGACTAACTTCACATCGAAAATATACATCATAAATTTCTTTACTTAAACTCTCAATGCATTCTTGTCCTTCGGTACTTGCCTTCTCTACGATCCTCGTTTGTTGGTTAGAATTTCTTATTCCTAATAAGTAACTATAGTATACTCATAGCTGGTTCCTAGCTGGGAGCTTATGACGAATAAATACTGTAACTCGATCTCGAAGCGAGTTTTGCGCGTGATCCGCGCGTGCGCAAGATCGGTTAACCAAAGTCTCGATATCTCGAACAGGCTCGTCAAACGCGCGTGGAAAACGTTAAAGAGCGGCCATGCTCCAAATCGATCGTTTCTTCTTTAAACGAAATCGTTCTAAAAGAAAAATCGCGTTGTGATATTGAAATATCGTAAAAGTTGAAGGCAATCGCGTGAACTTGGTTAACAGTGATCGTAAGGAAACGTAGAAACACGGGACCAGTGATCGAATATTGAGTGATCTCGAGTAGTGAATCGCGTTCAACCCGAAAGAGGAAAAAGGAAGGAAAGCGAAAGGTGTGGGACGACGAAGCGGGGAAATGAAACCGATAAGGCGATTCGAGGCTAACCTTCGTGGCAGAGAAAGAGAAAAGTGAATTGGGGCAAAGGTCTCTGACATCGTGGCTGGCCGTGGGAGAGAAACAAGCCGGAGAGAAGTGGTACGACCGGCTGTCAGAGGGGAGAGAGGTAACTGTTAAGATCGAAAGTGCTCTTACGCGAAGACACCTGTTGACTTGCGCGAACAGTCGATCGATCGATATGCTCCATCTCGAAACTGATGTTTTCATTTGATCCGTTTCTTTCCGTATGATCAAAAGAGACGAGTTTATTTTAATCTTTAATTATTATTACGAAATCGAAATATAATATTTACTTTCTGATGGAATTTTGATGAAATATCTAAATAAAAAATGAAACTCTTATAATTCGAATCTCTTTGAAACGTCCATATCATTAAAAGATATCGATTTTGTTTTTTTTTAAACAATTGCTATAATGAAATGGAAATATAATGCATAATATTACATTCGAAGAGAAATTATTGCGGATATTTCTCAATTTAAAAGTTGCAAATATTAATATTATAAAAATCGACGTTTAAATATTCAATCAAGATTTCTTTTTAATTATGTAAATTTTTGGTTTTCATGAATATCAATTTGAGAATAAAAGATTTTAATTTTTTAAAATGTATATATTTCACATGTATGTATAAAAAAATGATAGAAATATTTTAGATACTTTCTTGAATTTACATCAAATAATAATCACAACGAGTTTCAACAAATTTAAACAAATAAAGAAAAAAAATTTATAAAAGATACGAACAATGATGATAATCTTCCATCAGAAAGAACACATACTCGAAGTTTTATATAATAAACATCTCTATAAATAAAACTTTATAAAATTTATCAAGATTTTCGTTTTATTTTAATTTTATTTACTTTAAATTAAATCGATCCACAATGATACGTTTCGAAGTTGTATCCAGTAACTGGTTAAGCAATTTGATCTTAAATTATCTAATCGGAATCGAGATGTTTATTCGTGATTTTGATATATAGAGAATACGAGGAATCTTTGAATTTCAATTGAACCGGTTTCTTTACCGAGATGTGTACAACGATAGAAAATCGATACGATATCGATGCGATAGTTTGATGCCAATTATCATAACTATCATAATCATAATAAAATAATAAAAATAACCATAACGATTTTCGTCGTTCAAAGACAAAAAGACACGTCATTTCACGTCAATTTGATGATCTTGAAATATTATTAAGATCGTTATTTATATTTAATTAATATATTTTTTTGTGAATTATATATTGTTCCTTTAAAGTTCGGAATAAGTTTGGATTAGACTTGGACTTTGTACAAGATTGGTTAGATTGGTTTTTATATTTTTATATAATTCGCGTATAAATATATTTTTTTTTAAAATTCAAGATTCGTCGATTTTAAATTTTTTTTTTTTTTTCGTTTCTGATTGAAATATCGGCAATAAGAGATATAAATTCTACAAGAAATTAAATAAATTTTTATCATCATTATCCTTTTTTTTTTTTTTTTTAAATCGAATCATCTACGTTTGATATTACGTGTACATGTATAAAGTATCGAAATGAATGATATTCTACACCCTGCGTTTAAAATGCATTAGCGTAGACCACAACGAGAATTGAATATTTAATAAAATGTAAATAAGATTGATATTGGAATATAATTTAATTATTCCTCTTTATTAAAAATATATCCATGAAACTCGATATTTCATTGTATCCTTGAATATTGAATTAATACGAAGAAGTTAATGAACATTACAATCGTGCAACAATATCGTTTCATTGATTATTTAAACAAATCGCGTAACGCTTGTTGCGGAGAGGAAAAAAAAAAAAATAATCATCAATTTTTATCATTCATTATATAAGTTTGTATCATATCGTAAATAACAATTTTTTTTTCTTTTTTCCTCAAACCCGAGAATCTGAGATTATTCTCGAACTTGGTTAAATATCTCAACTAAAGATACTTATTATAAAAAAAAAAAAAATTTCTTCTCACAAAGATTTGCACTTTCTAAAATTTTTCCCCTCCCCTGTAAGTGGAGAATTTTTTTTCAAAATCTCCTCTTCTCCGTTTCTAATTAAATGATGGTATCTCGAAACAACGCAGGTGTAATGAAATCACGAACAGTTCTGGCAAGTGTTTTCCGGGAACGTGTAAATAATGTTATTCAGAATGCGGCGGCATACAGAATTGCGCAAGTTGGCGATATACAGCGTGCCAATAATCGGCCGAAACCTCGATACCTAATTGTTTTGAGTTCATACGATGGATTCGCTAGAAGAGGCTTCGTAATTCCACGCGAATTACAAAATAAATTCATAAGGATTTCTTGTAGCAAGAAAGGGATGGATATGTTTTTAAATAGACATGTGTAATATATTTTATAATTTATTTACTTAGTTTCGTGATTAAACGCGATTAAAATAGAGTATAAAATAATACGGATTCTTATTTATTACAAATTCTTGGTATTCGATATTTATCATAGAAGATAGATAATTTAAATAGCCAAATTGTTCTTTAAAAAGAAAATTTCACAAAAGTGAGAAATCCTCGATATAGAGATAAAAAGGAAGGATAAATTTTCTCAAGAAAATTCAAAATCATAAAAGGGACTGCTTGCGACTGATGTCAAGCTATCCACGTGTTTGTCGATGACCATCGAAGGTAAACATTGTACGATAAATTCCAAACGAGATCCCCGAGATACGTGTGTCGCGAATGCGATAAATAACAGTTTTAGAAAGCATTATGGACATTCTCGTTCGCCCAAGTTCTCGATTTCTATTCACTCTGTCTCCGTTTAATATTCCCCTGGAATAGCGAAGAGAGCTCGGATTATCGTTCATCTTTTTCCTCGTTTTTTGTTTCGTTTTTTTTGCCTCCATCCTCGAGAAGCCGATCTAAGAGAGAGACAGAGAAAGAGAGAGAAAAAGAGAGATAAAATAATACGTACGATGTCCGTTGAATATCCACGTTTGTATACGCGTTTCTTTTCAAGAGGGACACGAGACGCGACAACCATGCTTGCTTCCATTGCACGTCTCGTTTCTACTCTTACCTTGTCGGGATTCGTTGACCCTCTGAAAAGAATCGACTTCGATTTTTATCAGGATCGTATCGTACGAATCGTGTGTCGTAGTTTGAATCGGTCGAGGATTTCGCTATCGAGAGGATATCGTTATATATAATCGTTCCTTTTCCTTTTTTCTGAAAAATTATTAATCGAAAATCGATTGATTTTGAATAAATTTTTTCGTCGAATTCTGCCGAAGAAAGCGGAAATTCTGATCTGCTTTTGATCTGGATTAATTTTTTACATTATATATTTCTTGTTGTAAGGAAGGGAATATTTGATGGAAGGAAAGGTTAAAAAATTTTCTTCGTCTGAAAAGATTCACAAAAAAGAATTATTTTTTTAATCAAGAGAATTTTTTCAAGTGTCAGACACTTGATGAAAAAACATATTAATTCCAAAAGTTTCGTTTCATCCTGAATTACATTTAAAATATATCGCATGTGTCAAAACAAGTTTTATCTTGCACCTTTATAAAAATGTTACAGGAAATATTACAATCACCTGTTGAAAATGTTTTTCTTTTATATATATAAATTTTTTGATAAATATCGCCAATTTTATTTTTTCAAAGATAAGATTATTTCGCGTTAACTTTGTATTTCATGTATTTCATAAAAAGTTTATATATAAAAAAAAAAAGAAATCTTAGATAACAAATACGATAAATTCATTTTTCTTCGACTTTCTCGTTTCATAAACACGATCATTTATTGGGGATGCACACGAGCATTAAAATTACAAATGCATTCTCAAAAAAAAGAAAAAACGATTTATCACGACTTCGTCTAACTTCGACTCGTCTTTTTCGCTCAACAAAAAAAAGAAAAAAAAAAAAAAAAAAAAGAAAAAAACATTTTTAATACATTAATAAGCATTTTTAATTAACGTTAAATATTTTAATTTTGACGAATGACGCGAATCGGGCAACGGTCTTAAAGGATTGTTAACCTTGTTATCGCTTCGACACCTGTGCAATTAACGATGCAATCTATGTATCTGTCGTGTGTACTCCAAACAGGCGAACGTGTCGTGGACGCACGTCAGATATGCAGGTTTTATCGGGAACGAGTATGCCCACAAAATTGAACGATATCATTGTTACTCAACCTTTCGCTGAAACACGACCTACTTTTCCAACCGAATAACTTCCAATCCCCTCTTCTTTTCGCAATTGATCTGATAAAAATACTCTTTTTTTTTTTTTTTTTTTTTAGAATTAATCACGTCGATAAAGAAGGATACGCTGGAAAACAAATTTTCTTTATCCGCATTTCAACCACTGAGAAAAATTCATTTCTTAAAATCTTTCGCATTCCTTCAAAATTCTTCTTCAATTTGCGGACCAGTTTGCAGAATTAGAAAAGATTGTCTTTGCGCTCTTTAATTTTTTTTTTTCAATTCATTTACAAAAAGGATCTAAAAAGAGGATCTCAATGAAATATTGTGCAAAATATTAATAAAGTATTTGAAAGAAAATATTTTAAATTAAATTAATTATTTTAGAAGCTTGTTGTTGTATAATGTCGAGTCTAGTTTTGATGTAAGAAATGTGATGTCGAGCCACACTCGACATAGAATATATTTTTAACTGAACTCGAAATTTCCAGGGAAAAGTGTACATATCATTGATAATATATATTTCATGTCCAATAAATTCATTATTTATTCTTATAATTATAATTGTTTTTCTTAGAGGAATATTAGTTATATTTTCTTATTTTATTTCATTAGTTAATTATCCATTTAAATTAAAATTTAATATA
>NW_006263429.1:64164-65618 GCF_000469605.1 Apis dorsata
CTTTATCAACTATTATTTTTTTTTATATTAATATCAATAATATTATATAACAACTCATTTTATATTCCATTTATAAAACTATTTCCAAATATAATTAAAAATTCTGACATATATCTTTTATATTCAAACATCAGACCAAGTTTATTTACTACAGTAATTATTATACTAATTTCATCATTAATTTTAATAACAAAAATTTCTTGCATTGAAAATAAAACATTACGAAAAAAAAAATAATAAATATATTTTTATAAACAATAAAATAATGAAAAATCATTTAAATTTTTTTAGATCAAATGAATTTATAAAAATTATTATATCTACAATTTACCTTCCAACTCCAATAAATATTAATTATATTTAATACACAATTAAATTCTTAGTAAATATGAAAAATATATATATGATTTGATATAATGAATATTTTTTATTCACCGTGGATTTTAATAAAATTAATTAGCCATATAAATCGAAAGGAAATTTTTGCTGCGGTTCGAATTAAAAAATTCGAAATATAGAGTCGAAAATTATATACACAGGTAAGAAATTTGCATAGATATCGGAGGGAATGTTGACTCGGTACAACAGATAACGCGATATTCTAAATTATTATGTGCATAAAACGATAATTTACGGTATAGTTTATTAATCAAATTCGCCGATAGAATTTAAAGAGAAAGAAAAGTGAATCAAGGATAACCAGCAGGTTGGCTAGCTAGATTAATTTATTCAATCCAGTCGAAATTTATATATTCCAGAAAATCGACTGTATTACGTCGATATAATCGTAGCAATGAACGTTCACACGTTGAAAATAACTGTTGGTTTGTCTTTGTTTGCGAATTAAATCAAAATTCCTTATTTAATAGGAAACGTTTAAAAAAAAAAAAAGAAAGAAAAAAAGAAAAGAAAACGAAATAATAAACGTTTGAATAATTTTTATTTCGATATTATATCGTTGAAATACTCGTTAATAAATTAATGTCGCGGAGAGAAATAATGATCGATGCAAAATGAAACGATAAACGCGGAGGAGGGGGGGGGGAAGATAACGTCGTATATAATTCCCTCTAACAAACTTTCCTGCGCTATGTAATTTGCAAAAATTATAGCGAAAATATACTCGCGTCCCTTTCTTCCTCGTTATCCCTGTTACTCAAAGTGTAAATCAAAGTTACAGTCGTATAATTCAAGATAATTCAAGCCTCGATAATACGAAACGTTAAACACGGTAAAATTAAAAATTACGAAAAATACCATCACATATATATAGTATATATAATTTTCTCTAACCAGTATGCACGATTTACAAAAATTATGGCAATATTATTTTTTCAAAATTATTCGAATATAGTTCACGTGAACGGTGAATGCATTAAACGATCAATAAGAAACCAATGTAACGACTAAAAAATACATATTTTTTAGCATATAAAAAAATATATATATATATA
>NW_006263429.1:66254-71765 GCF_000469605.1 Apis dorsata
TTCGATTCGAGATCGAATCGATTTTTAGGTCGCGATACCCGCATCGTATCCTCGATTTCATTTCGTAACGTATCGCCAGCTTTGTATCGTTCGCTTATTTATGGAACAGCACAAGTTGATTAAATAGAATAGATGAGACGGAGGCGGGTCATCCCCGATTAATTGGTCAATAAACAGTGAGTTATGGGTTGTTGTCGCTCGTAATATCGTAAATAAAGGCGTAAGAAGTAAGATAAGGATAATGCGCGACAAAAGTCTAAGAATAATCGTCGTTTATCGTGCTATTAACGTTTAATTATAGAAGTGAATACGGATACACATATTTTAGATCGAAAGATACTAGGTAGAAAAGTGTAAAGAAAGTGGTTAGATCAACGTTTTCTTAATACCGTTTGAATCATCAAGAAGGAGATAAAAAGATGACACGTATGAAGATATATCTCGTCAATTACGAACGATATTGTTCGACGAGATATCTTGACAACAATGACGGGGAAAATTTAATAGTTGAATAAAGTTACTTGCATAAGTCATTTCAATAATTTATTTATTTATTACGTTCTAAATAATATGATAATAATTGCGAATAATAGCCGAGGTCACGTGAAAAGTATAATAAGCTACGAATAAATGTTATTTTAATAGTAAATTAATTAAAGTAACTTTATTTTTAACTAGTTACTTTTTCAACGTTAGGTTAACAGCGAAGAGTTCAAAGAGTATATTTGTTTACGTATATATCGAATTCACGTTGAAGCTAACCTAACCTAACGCGCGCTTTGCGTTAAAAACGATAATCGTCCAAAGCGATCAGTTAAGTTTCTTTCTTAAGTAATCTAGAAAATCTAACCTAACCTGAAGCGAAGTGTATTATATAAAAAGCGATAATCATCGTGGACGTTAATTTTCCTTGTCGGTAATTCTTTCGAAATAAAATTTTACTGTCGAGTTAAAAAAGAAAAAGAAAAGAAAAAGAAAAAGAAGAAAAAGAAAAAGAAGAAGTAACTTTCGATTGAGCGAGGAATTTCGCGAGACCGATTTCACGCAGTGGCATTTAGGAGATGCAAATTCATCGGGCTGACATTTCGCTCGGTCTCGCGCCAGATGTCACGTTAAACCGCGAGTCGTTTCTTGATGCCTACGAATCGCGATTCCCCACGGCTGAATAGAAGGGAAACGATCCTTGGACTTCCCGTTTCACGTCAATTAACATGCGTCCATTTTTCCAACGTTTCAGACACGTTCACGTTTCACGCGCGATACTACCGCGATCAGTTTGAGGTTAAGTGGTCAAAATCGTATTAAAGGAAAGGAGACGTTCGACTAATATTTTCGTTATAACGATTATTTTTTTTACATAAAATTATTGTGAAAGTAATTACAATTTGTGTTATTATTTTAAAAAATATATATTAATAATAAATTAAAGAATGTATTTATTTAAATATAAAGAATTTTTTCTTTTTTTCAAGAGTCGTAAACATGCTTAACAACTAAGTGATATCTAAGCTATATGCAACAGATCTTGTAATTCGTGTTACCTAATAATTAAAAGTTCACTGATTAGCAACCAACTGTTACGATAAAAATAATGTTATGTTCGTTGCTATCAAGTTTATGACATATTAAAAAGATGCGTATATTACATAGTATATCAATATCAATGTTATTAAATGAAAAGCGTTGATAATATTTATTATCACCATTCGTTTCTTACCGCTATCTGTTCTAATAAAAACATGGATCTGTGATTAATTTCTTAAAACTTCAATGATTTTAAAATTTTTTTCTTTTTTTAGAACAAATTATAAGTAATAATAAAATTAATTATATTTTTTAATACAAGCTTTTGATAATATTTTGACTCGAGATATTAATTTTACGAAAGTAAGACCATCTTATTTTTATATATATATATATGATACAGTCACTATAATTGGACGATTTAAAATATCTTGTAAAATAAATTCGCGTCTTAAATCAAATCGAAATATAATCTGACCTAATTAAAAACTTCTTCTTTTAATTTTAATAAGCTACATCATACATTTTAAGAATATCTTTTGCATCCAAAGTACGGTATATTGAAAATTTATTATATCTCTACAAGGGAATCGAAAGTAGGATGCTTAATAAGAAGATGGCTGCGTGTTCCCTCACGTTAATTTCAATCGTTCGTAAAATTGCCCCCATAATTTGTCATAACAATTTCACGGTCAATTAAAAAATATCGATAACACGTGAATGAATTAAGAGAACAGCCAGGTTCGAGGGATTCAACCAAGGTTTTTTTTTTTTTTTCTTTAAACGTCAATTTCGGCGTTGTGTTTAAAGAGGTTATGTTTGCGATCGTAATGTCAATGATGGAGGATAAGCGCGAGCCACAATCGCAACCTTAAATTGACCAATAATGATCACCTTCGATCCCGTAACTTTCTTCGAACCTGTTATTACAAAGAATTTTTTTCGACGCCAATTTTCTCGCGCGAAGATTTTTCTTCGCTCGCTCGAACGAAAAACATTTTGAATCGTATATAATCGTTTCGTTAATAGTGCAAAAATAGTTGCTTCTGATCTTTCAGATTTTGTATTGATAAAAATAAAAAAACAACAACGAATGTAATTTTGCAATTTTTATTTGACTCATAAAATTCGTTCACGAATGAAAAATATGTAAATCGTATATAATCGTCTCATTAATAGTAATAGTTGCTTCTGATCTTTTAGATTTTGTATTAAAAAAAAAAAGATAAAAATAAAACAACGAATATAATTTTGCAATTTTTATTTAATCAACAAAATTAGTTCACGAACGAACGAAAATATAATAGTGCAATAATTGTTTCTGATCTTTCAGATTTTATATTGATAAAAATATGAAAATAACAATAAATGTAATTTTGCAATTTTTATTTGACTCATAAAACTCGTTCACGAATGAAAAATATGTAAATCGTATATAATCGTTTCGTTAATAGTGCAATAGTTGCTTTTGATCTTCCAGATTTTGTATTGAATAAAAAAAAAGATAGAAATAAAAAAACAACAACGAATCTAATTTTGCAATTTTTATTGACCAATAAGATTCATTCATGAACGAAAAATGTATACGATCGTTTCGTTAATAGTGTAATAATTGCTTCTGATCTTCCAGATTTTATATTGAAAAAAAGAAAAAAGATAGAAATAAGAAAACAATAATATATAATTTTGCAATGTTTATTTAACCAATAAAAAGACGTTTTACCCTTGTATGTACGATAAAATGAAAGTGTAAAGTTGAAACGTGGATTATAATTTTAAGCTTTGCTTTTTATTCAATTATTTTTTTGTTTCGAAGTAATGTAAAGGTATTTTAACGAGGACAAGTAAAAATTGTATTAAAATGTAATCATTGCAATATTTTTCAAACCTGTTTTCCTTCACACAAGTTAATTAAGCTATGAATCGTGAATTTTACGAGGTGCCATTAATTTGTTTCCATCGTGGAAAGTTTGCCTAGATATCAAATTAAATATTGATAAAAAATTAAATAAACAAAAATACAACGATGTTTAATCAAATACAGGATTATGTCTCGAAGGCAAGTTTTTTTTTTCAAAAAAAAAAAAAAAAATACCTCAGGAAAAATACTAATTAAAAATTTTTAAATTTTAAAAAATCCTGAAACAATATTCTCGATAAATTTCGAATAACAAACGTCTATAATTTATTATATTTAACAACAACGAGATCCAACGAGTGATCCCCAAGAATAATTCTAATAATTATAGTAACAATTGAGAAAATAATCAGGTTTGAAGAAGAAAGAAAAAGTATAAATATTTATTCATTCCTCGTGTATAGAGAATTTAAAATTTCTTGTCCCCATCTGTGACAATATTTTTATTTGTATTTCAATTCATCTATAATATTTAATTGTTTATTTAATTTTAATTTTTCCCCTTCCTTATTTTTTTTTTCTATTTTTTTTAATCCAATGGAAACATTATTGCTAACTCAATAAGATTCAAAGCGAGGAATGTAAATATTTAAAAGATTAATGATTAATGATATTTATTTTGCGATACCGTTATTATCTATCGCAAAAATAACGCAAATCTGATAGAAAAAAAAAAAAAAAAAAGAAATTCATCGTAAGATGCGACGAGGGTATAATTTGAATTTAAATTGAAACTCGAGGTAGTAAACACTATGTATATTTATCCTACAAATCATCGAGTAATTTTCTTAAATGAACGAACGCTACGAAACGTTAGATTCTTGAATAAGAGAACTGAATAAAAAACTCGTTCTTTCTTCAGTTTACATTCTATCGTTCCCTATGTTGAAAAGAATTCTTGCAGGAATCGTAATGCAATTAATACAATTATTAACCTTAATTATACGTTTTATCACGTTTCCTTATTTCGATTATTGTCAATTAATTCTTCAACTTTGCAATCGAAATATTTAACAATATTTTTAATCGTGAATATATATTTTTAATAGTCTATATTTAAAAAGCTGTAATTTTGTTTTGTTCTTTTCATTTATATATTTTTTTTGTATATTGATTATACATTCAATCATATTTTTAACGAAATAATAAATTAACAATGAAAAGCAATATTGTTTTCTAGAAATTAAATAATCTCAAAAACGGGGAAAAAATAAAATTTCTAACTCCTATTATTCCAGCCATTATTGTACGTCGTCCCAATTAATCCCAATCGCTTTAGATTAATTATTCATAATCCATCTCTTCAATTTATCAAGAACGATCGAAGAACTCTCTTATTCGAATTCCATTTTCAAAGAAAGTATTTTAGATATTACCTAATATAGATATAATAATTCGTAAATCTGTAATAAAAATTATCTTCACGATCGTAAGCAGAGAAAAATTTGCTTGCACAGAATTTTATTATATTTCGATATTCTGTAAAATTTATTTTACCCGCGCACACGTTTATCTATTCCACGTATAATAATTTCTCGTACATGAACTATTATTCACGCAAAATAATATCATAACAGATAGGACAGAAAAAAAAAAAAAGAAAAAATGTTATGCAATATAGACAACAGAGATCTGTTATCTCGACGTTAACAAATGACAATTCTCTCCTCATCGGAATTACCGGAAATATCAACGATGAAAATCGATCGTTTCGAGTAATTTGCAACGTTTCATTTTCCCTATTTATCCGAAATTCATATCAACAACCGATAAATAATTTTCGTCATTTTGATAATAGAAATGTATTTGAATTAAAAATTCGACGTTGAGTATTAATTAATATATATTATTCGAACAGTGTAGATCGTGAATTCTTAATACGCGTATCCATATCATCCGATCGAATTATCTAATTGCGGGGTGAACGACTCGAAATATCGCCCGAATTCTGAAACGAAACACGTCCTCCCTATATGCGTTCGAACCCGAGCTTCCAGCCACGTATCCTACGTGCCCGCAATATTAACATTTCTCTCTCTCTCTCTCTCTCTCTCTCTCTCTCTCTCTCT
>NW_006263429.1:72131-72791 GCF_000469605.1 Apis dorsata
CCTTCTCAAAGGAAATTTTATCAATCCTTCAAGAGAGATTCCTCGTTATCCTTCGTTATTACGTTTTCACGTAATTTGGAAGAGGATTTAACGCGATAAAATTAGTCGCGAATTAGTTGTCGACGAATGGATTGGCAAAGAAATTGCAGACAGAGCGCATCGGTCTCGTTTAATACTCGTTACAATTTTAATCGAGGAGATAGACTCGCGCATTCTTGTCACACGCGGCTCGGCAAATAGGTATGTAGGTGATAGAAACTCTTTTTCTTCTTCTTCATCTTCTTCTTCTTCTTCTTCTTCTTTTTCTTCGTCCACGTGCAGCGCTCGATGACTCACATCGAGTACGCATATGAAACGTTTATGGCATCCAATAAGCTATTTTTAATCTCGGTGTCGTGACATTCGAGAAAAAGGAACAATAGAAATGTATGGATGGCGGGCCGAAGCCGCGATAAAAGTTCGTTTAATTGATTAACGCGATTTGAATTTATTTATTCTTTTTCTTCTCTTCTCTTCTCTTCTCTTCTCTCGAATCGCGTAGTTTCGTTCCGTGGTATACTTTTTACGCATTTTTATGGAGAGAGAGAGAGAGAAAGAGCGAGAGCGAACGAGCGAGAGAGAGAGAGAGAGAGAGAGAGAGAGAGAGAGAGAGAGAGAGAG
>NW_006263429.1:73434-78014 GCF_000469605.1 Apis dorsata
TCAAGGTGACCTTTCGAAACGTTTAGATAAGAGTCTGGCCTGTCTGCAATTTTTCTAACGAACCTGTTCTAAATACGTACGCAGAACACAATATGGAAAACAATATTATGGATGATAAAAGTCAAAATTAATATTTTATCGGTTCGTTCAAGAGTATTTATATCAATTTATAGATATCTTATTATATTTCCATATTATATGTTTTCCATATATATTTGATTCTGCCTTTTATAATTATTCAAATATAATACACGAATGTATAAAAAAAAAAAAAAACACGAGAAACGGAGTAATAATGCGTAATAAGATAAAAATTTTCTCTAAATATTAATATTAAATTACTTACAAGTTTGTGTAATATTTTTATCTTCGAATAAATTAATTCGTGGATAAGTGTAATAATTGCGACACGCTTTTCGCGATTTGCCAGAATTCACGATTTTACGATATTCTTTCGAATCCGTTAATAAAACCGATATTTTTCATCTTCATTCGCCACTATCGATGGATGATAAAATTAGATCGTAAAATTTATGTTACTTTTCAGATTGTGTATGATTTCATTGTAGCATCGTATTTTTATATAAATACGGGAACACAGAAAATCATATATTTATAAATATTGATATTCAATAGAAATAATTTTCCTCTTATATTTTAATAATAATTAACGATATTATAAATTTAGTTTCATTTTCTTTTTAAGAATTAGCAAACTCCCCTTTCCAAATCACCACTTATCAATGTTCTCTCATCTTCTTCTAGAAAGCTAACCTAAAATTTCGATAATACGCTTCAACTGCAGAAATAATATTCTAAATTCATTCGTTTCTTGAAAAACTGACACGAAAAAAGAATAAGCTCAAAATATACTAAACAAAATATAAGTTATGTCATTTATAATTTCCAAAATTGGCACATTCATGTGTGTAATAAATTTTCAGAATAAAAAGAAATCATCATCAAACAATCTCTTCTTCTTCTTTATCTTCTTCTTCTTTTTCATCTTCTTCTTCTTCTTCTTCTTCTTCATCATGATCATCATCATCTTTTTTTTCTTCTTCTTCATCTTCATCTTCTTCTTCTTCTTCTTTTTCTTCATCTTCATCTTCTTCTTTTTCTTCATCATCTTCTTCTTCTTCTTCATCTTCTTCTTCTTCTTCATCTTTATCTTCTTCTTCTTCTTCATCTTCTTCTTCATCTTCTTCTTCATCTTCTTCATCTTCTACTTCTTCTTCTTCTTCTTCTTCATCTTCTTCTTCTTCTTTCCTCGAAAAGAAAGAGAAAGAACTGATCGACCAACCATCACCATGAAATTCTTCTATCGAAACGAATTCTGTCGAGTTTTCCTCTAACGAGTTTCGTAGATCGCGTTGAAAGATTTAGAAACGCGTCCTTGCACGCCTTTCCAACAAACTTGTCAAAAGCAAGCTCCGAGACGGTCGATCATCGATCATTACACAGGGCAATCGACATGCAAGAGGTTAAGAGGACGGGCCGTAATGGCGGACGTGCACGATCCCTCTAAATCGGCACCAATTTCAGGACGCGATTCCTTTTGCCTTCCTTTCGATGCCCCACGATTTTTGCAAAATTCCCCGTCCTCGAATCGTTTCGAACGAAGCCTGGAAACGCGTCACGATCTCGACCACCTGGGATGACGGCGAAACCGTGTCGCGATCATCGAGATCAGAATTCGATCGAGCTCGTTTTATCCTCGTTTCGAAGAGAAATTGCACAGAGTCGCGATGATCGTGTCGAGAATAAAATTCCAAATAATGGAATTTTGTTAAATAATGAAAATTTTATATTATATATTATATTATATTTAATTATATATCTCGTCTAAATATAGGGCGCGACGACGACCCTCTGGAAAATGTTTTATAACCCTCTTGACGGTTGTTGGAGGTCATAAATATGGAATGCGAGTTCAAAGGGATAGGTTGAAGATGAATATAGGATAGGATGAGACGTAAGATGATTTAACGTGAGAAGAAAGTGGGCATCTGGTTTCTTTTTTTAAAATAAATTATTCCATTGACGGATTTAGAAAAAAAATCCTCTTCCCGCCGATACGCGTAATTGAAATTAAATTAAATTAGAAGGGGTTAATTTTAGGATGAAAAATGTTTGCTCGAAGAGGGCGAGTGGGTTGAAGAATAAATTGAGGCAGGATCGTACGCGGTAAATTGGAAGGAATTGATTTTAGGGGGTTGAAGATGGTCGTTGGAGGGTGTTGGAGCGTGGGATGGAGGGGGCGTAGGTGATGACGTGGGTGCAAGGGTGGAAGGCGAGCGCGTGGGTGGAAATTATCTAGCAACAGTGAATAATAGACTGTGGGTGAATACGTGGGCGGATATATTGGCCGATACAAATGTCAAGGTTGATCCATCCGAACGAATGATTCGTTCTTTCTTTTCTCGAATTTTAAAAAAAACGAGTAATACTTTCGAATATTTTCGACTCGTTTTAAATTGGAATTTTAGATTAGATTAAATTTCGTCGAAACGAATCATTTGTTTCTCTCTCTTTCTTCGAATTTTGGAAATCGAGTAATTTTCGAATATTTGGATTCAATCATCGTTTTTAAGTTAACTTGGATTAGAATTCGTCGAAACGAATAATTTGTTTCTCTTTTTTCGAGCAAATTTTAAAAATACAATAATTTTCGATAATATTTTATCGATCGTTTTAAGTTAAGTTGAATTAGAATTTGTTGAAATGAATAATTTTCTTCTCTCTCTCTGTTCTGCAGGAGATTTTAGAAATTGATTAATTTTCGAATATTTTAAGGGGTAAAGATTAAGCTCGGTGAATATCAACGATTGCTCACAAGATGCAAGTACACAAAAGTATATTCGTAAAGTGAAAGTGGAAAGTTTTGATTCTGGGATCACTGGGGATTATATCCTGTACCAGAAACGTGTAATTAAGATCATTATTGTGCACACGCTCGTTATTATTTACCCGTTTCTTCGGTGTAAGAACTCGGTGCACTTTGTGAAAAAATAATGAATTCCCATCGCGTATGAATGATGAGATTCAAATTACGCCTCTCTTCCTTCTAAATACGAAATTTCATTTTCGCGTATTTCGTGAGATTTTTTCCTCCCCGCCACTTTATCGTTATATCGAAATTATTATTCGAAAAATTATTTCACATTTTTTAATCCTCGTTAAAAAATTTGCTGATGTTACGATGCAATATATGAACCTCTTTTAAAAATTTTTATTCATTACGATTCTTAGTCTCCCATTTATCAATGTAACAAAAATTTTAAATCTTTGTATTAATTTAACACGAATATAAATTCGTAGTCAATTAGTATATTTTTGAAAAATTAGATACAAAAAAAAATAAAATATATGAATCGTTTTTAGAAATTTTTATTTGTAATTTATTTGTTCGAATATTTTTGAGAAATTAGGTACACGTTCACAATTTCGAACGAAATGAAAATTACATACACATATATCAATATCTATTTTTCTTCCATACATCGTTGCCAATGTTCTTTATCGATACACGACCTTTAACCCAAATCGCACTTCAGCTTATCTGCGACTTCACGTTACAGAAAAATATGCCGAACATCGATCGAAAATAATCATTCCTAAATTTAGAAAGTTATCGTCCACTTTCGAATAATCCATTCAACATCACTTTCGAAAAAAATAATCCAGCCAAGATTCGCACGATTTCGTACGAATCGAAACGAATCACTCGTTATATTGAAATTAATATTCGAATCTCTCTAAAATTCTCGATCGTGCGGAAATTAACGCTTCCCTCTTTCCCTTTTTTCCCTTGGAAAATCGAAAGAGGAAAAAAAAAAAAAGAAAAAAAAGAAAAGAAAAAACACCACGATTACGTAATTAACAACAAGGATAATGGTGGGTGATGATGGGTCGATCATGTACGACCTTGTTGCACCGTTGGGACAGAAACGTATGCGCGCGCATCTGCTTTCTCTCTAATTACAGGTTGTTCCATCGTGTACAAGGAAACCGGCAGAGAGAGCCACTTTTCCGGCTTCCCGGCTGCCCAGTCCTCCGATTAACGACCTTCTCTCCTTTCGTGTTTACGTTTCTGCTTCTGATGGATCTGTTGTTTATTCCCAAGTCAATAATCCGACGAAGAAACGACGAAACGAAATTCGAATCGATCGAAAACATCCGTCCGAGGACCATCTACTTTATTGATCAAGTTCTGATCCAAGTAATATGATTAATCCCGTTCTGGAGATTATAAAAATTGGAAAATACGTACTGAGGAATTAGTAACGCGTTCGGGGATATATGCAATATGCAATAATTAACGATGTTACTATTCTTTTATTCCGAGAAATGTACGTCATCGGATTTAAGACTCACGAGAATCGTTTATCTTATTACGAATTACTACGAACAATTTATTTTATCCTTTTGAAAATGTATATTTCAAAAATCATATTAATATATTTATCGATATATAATTCGAGGATTAAATTGATCGAAATTTGAGAATAGCTCTGCCTTTCTCTTGTTTTTTTTTTTTTTTTTTAAACTTATGTATAAGCTTATGGATAGAGATATAT
>NW_006263429.1:78170-80179 GCF_000469605.1 Apis dorsata
ATATTGCATTTGTGGGGCTGAAGAATAAATTCAATTGGTCGATAAAAATATCTCTTCTGTCGATATAAGTAAAAGTTAGTAGCAATAATAAGATACGTTAGATTGCATTTCCTAAATAATCCTCCGAATAAAAGGATATGAGGATTTTTAAATTAACTGATAATAACTTATTCACAATATACAGGGTGTTCATAAAAATGTGGAACAGCTGGACGACTCCATTCTCCACAAACATTTATCCTTTGCATTTTTATGAACATCTCGTTATATTAGTTACAAATTCAATTACCAATCCAATTTTATCTCGAGACCAGACAATATAAGACGTGCAAATAAATTTCTTCCTCCTTTTTTCTATTAAGATCATAACTTTTCATCGAATTCGAATTACTTTACCGTTGGTGACGCCATCTAAAAGTTCTTTTGTTTTTAAGAAGAGTCGCGACGAGCGCTCTGAGCGCTTTTCAGTCCTATGCGACAATTTCAAGCAATATGGCGTGCGTAGAGAAGCGTCATTCGCATTCGTCATTTTTTGCTTAGAAAATCGATTGTCGAAACTATCGAAATTTGTGCGCTATTGGAAGCTGTATCTTTGCAGAATATGCAAAAAATCCAAAGATTTAAATTTAGAAGACGACGATCGGTCAGATGCATCGAAAAAGTTCGACGAGGAGGTTAGAGAATCGACAGAAACGTTGGAAGACAAACGGTATTTGCTCGATCGAAACGATTGGATAATTTTGGTTCATACACTGATTTATATAATAAAATCTTGAATTTGGAAAAAAAAAGGGGAGGAAAAAAACTTATTTATACATTTGTAACAAGATAAAAGTGTACCAAGAAAATTTTACTTCTCTTAAAATTGAATCAACGTTTAAAAGTGCGTGTACATTTCTGAAAAATTAATTTCCACGCTGCTTGTGTCGCCTTCCACGCTTCTCAAATAATGTTTACGCGTGACAGAGAAAGAATCGAATGAAAAAAAGGAAAGAAAAAAGGAAAGGAACGGATAGAGCTTTTATTCTGAACGAAAACAAGACTGATTGTTCTTCCGATCAATCTTGTTTTCGAGCGTGAATCAATTCGATTTGCTAAATGGAATAATAGATAAAACGAGAAAGACATTTTTCTTTTTTATCCCTTTCCTTCGATACGATAGCCGGGTCTGGTTAACAGGTTCGATTAATCGTTGTTGGCAACAGTGATAAAGAAAAATTTAATAATAAGAAGTTAATAGAATAATTGTGTTAATTCGATAATTTATCATTCAAAATAATAATAATAATAATTTTAATGCGAAACGGCTGTAATGACCTACGAATAAACGTTCGAATATTTTAACAAGTGAAATTTGGTTAAAGTTTCAAACTTTATTCGAAATTTTTTAATTAATTATTTTTTCATACCCATACTTTTCTCTTTTCCGTGTTTCGATCATCAAAATTACGTGTAATTCACATGCCAATCGTTATCGTGAAATTTGGTTTTCGTGTTCAATGAAAAGAAGTAGAATCAAATTGAATTCGAATTTTTCTTTTTCTGTGAAGATTTTTATCGTATCATCCTATTATTACTTCCTTTATCATGTGTACAGCTCGTTCAACCGTTGCTGAACGGCGAGTCGGCCATCTTTCCTTCCATCACCTTCTTTCTCAAATCCTTCAAATCCCTTGGAAATAAATCACTCCTCCGAGTCGACTCTCCTTCCATTTCCTCTCAAATCTCTCTCGATTCCTCGATTGTTGTTTCGTCGCAAGAAGAAAAAGAAAACTAACTCGTTAAATAGAATCGAAAAAGCGTCGAAATGACTTGATAAATTTCATACTTTACAATTCATTTCGACGCTTTTTCGATTCTATTTAACGAGTTAGTTTTCTTTTTCTTCTCAACGAAACAACAATCGAGAAATCGAGAAATTTGAGAGGAAATGGAAGGAGAGTCGACTCGGAGGAGTGAAATTTTGTGTGAAAAATTTTTTTTTTTTGTGTTGCACGATTGAGCAGGGC